>NW_028247065.1:0-76092 GCF_964263255.1 Lissotriton vulgaris | reverse complement strand
GTTATGAGGTAGCTCCAGTGGTGTGCAGTGTCCCTGAGGTGGATTGGGGAACTGACACAGGGGATCATCTTCCTGGTGTTGGGAGGGACACACTACTGGCTCTAGATGGGAGGTGCAGGGAGAGGGGTCCCCTCATGGTAGGAGTCCTGGTGTGTGAGTGCAGAGACCACCCAGAAGACTGCCCGTTTAATTGAGGTGACATCCAAGAAACAGCCTACGAAGATTATCTGATGGAGGTGAGGCACCAAACTCCTCCAAAGAATTGCTAGTTCAGACGGATGCTTCAGAGCATGGCATTGGGAATGTCTTGTCACATCTGAATGATGAGTGCTTGGAGTAACCTGTGGCCTTTATCAGCAGGAGGAATCTTCCCGAGGAATAGAGGTGGAGTGCATTGGAGAGGAAAGCATGTGCAGTCGTCTGGTAAATGAAGAAGTTGAGACAATAACTGTTTAGATGCCACTTTTGGTTTCAAAGAGACCACATACCCTCAGTTGGCTGAGGAAAATGCAGGGAGAGAATCCAAAACTGTTGAGGTGGTCCATCTCTCCACAGGGCATGAACTTGATGGTGTAACATAGCCCTATGAGTGACCCCACTAATGCTAATGGTCTTTCCAGGTTTTTCTGCCTTAGCGATGAAAACTCCCATGAGGATTGATAGTTTTCCCTGCTTTCTGCTGGGGTGGGGGCACACCTGTTGAAAATGGCGATCTTTTGTGTAGTGTTTTCCCAGACATTTGCCTACTTTTAATGAACCCACTTTATTGGTCATAGCACTGTAATCCTGCTAGCCAGTGTTAAAGGTCTAGGGCTCAACCTTTAATCATGGTAAAATTGACATAGTCCTTATTGCCACAATTAATTTACTTATAAGTCCCTATATTAAATGCTACCAGTGAGCTGCATCACTCGTGCTACCCACTAAAGTAGTTTTAAACTTCCACTTCAATCTGGCAAAATAAACATATTTCCAGGCCTAAACTTTATTATTTTTTTTTTTTTACTTCCAAAAAGCTTTATGGAAGTTAGAGCAACAGTAGCACATATTAAATACATCTTTCCTTTTAATGCTTAAGGTAGGCCCTAAATCACCAGAGGGCAGGGTGCATGTCATTTATAAAGTAGGGCATGTATGTTTAATGTTTTACATATCTTGGCATTAAAACACGCCAAATATTTTTTTCACCACAGCTAGGCTGGTTTTCCAATAGGAAAAATAGAATGACATTATCGCAACCTTTAATTCTTGTAATAGTTTGAGAGCAGCTAGAAACGTGACTCAAACACTCATTTTAATATAATTTAAAATCCAACCTAATGGATAAGTTGGAATTTATTAGTATTTTTAGAAATGACACAACTAGAAAGTTGTTATTTCTCCACCTACGCTGACAGGGCTTTTCTACCCATGTCTAGTGCCACCTGACTACTCATCGGCTCACCTATGGTAAGATGTGGATTGCTCCCAGACAGTGGACAATAGGTATGGGTGTGGAAACGGGTTTTTCCACCTGGAGCAGGAAGGCCTGGGGGCTGTGCCCAGTCAGTCCCTTCCTAAGGTTTGAGAAATTCCTACTCTGTCACTCTAAATGTAGCTCACATGTATTCCTTTAGCGAATAGCTTCTTCTTAACCTAGCTCTCCCATTTGATTAGACTGAGGTGACCAAGGGTGAGGTGGCTGTTATTAACATTACCCTATGACAGGGGTGGTTTCAGTGTCCCAGATCTTAAACTTTATTATTTAGTTTACCAGTGCAGCTATGCATACGCTTGGTATCATCCTGACCCCAGAATTTCCTATCCGACCTGAGGTGGACTTAGTGCTCCCGGATACTATTGAATTGGATAGTGCTCCCGGATACCTTACAAACCGTGTTGCCCAGGGGCATAGCGAGGGATCTCAAGGACATCCAAATGGCTTCCACCACAAGTTGGGCCTGGGACAAGCTGTGACGCACTGCCAGTGCCCCATTCCTCAGCACTGCCTATCCCTAACAACCGTTGAATACCAATAATGGGGGAGAAATTGGTACAACGCACATTAGCCAAGTTTGACATTACAACATTTGGAGACCTGTTCCCGGGGGGTCATGTCTTTCAGGTGACAGAGGAGATGCGCTTTCACACTGCCTCCTTTATGGATAGATTTGTCATGAACTGGGTGCGCTCGGTTCTTTGGGTGACTTTACCCAGTTTCCCTCTTGAACCAGGCTCGTTCACTCCACTCACGATGCCAATTGAGAATGTTAAGGGCACACATTTGATTTCCAAGCTATACAGCGAATGCATGTCTATAATCCCTATTGTGGATGATAAAATCCACAAGGCATGGGAGGAAGAACTGGGGCACCCCATCCTTGATGTGCAATGGGTGGAAAGCTGTTCCATGACAAAGACGGTCTCCTTAAATAGCCACCATAAGCAAATTCACTTTCAATTATTACGCCGTCTATACATGACACGTGTGACGACCCATAGACTAGACAACACCACACACCTATTTAACTTACAGGGCTCCACAGGCAGACTTCGCACATCTAACCTCGACATGCACAAAGATACTGGCTTATTGGGAGTAGGTACACAAGGCATTAGGGGACATGCATGATAGAACTGGATGTGGTGCCCACTCCGGAGGTGGCACTTCTGGGGCATGTGTCCAATTTTCTAAAATCGGTCCAGATGTTTGTCGCCCTCAGTCTCCTTCTAGCAGAGAGAGATTGCCCTACACTGGGGGTGTAAAACCACATGACGTGTAAGAATTGGCTGAATAGCTTAACATATTGCAACACAAATAGCGACTTGTTCGCCACCACCTTACCACGCTCCTCATGGCCCAGGGATATCTGGGGTCCGCTTAAGAACTATTGGGCCTTGGGGAAATCGCAACCTTCTACACTGCTTGAGCAGGGCAGGGTCCCTACTGGGGTGGGTTAATGTCATCACATGGGTTCTATGTGCCATTTTTTTCAGTCCTCTAGAAATGGAACCACAACTCCTTGCACAGATATCAAAATGGATAGGTGGCAAAGATATAGTGGGGACTGGGACGTCGTTGCGACGAATACCGATAGCCTTTGGGATAATTATTTATACTTTTTGTGATAACTATCTTTGCCATTATTTTTACGCTGTTGAATTGTGACAGTGAGCTACATAGTTTCATACTGATGTACAATGCAAAATGGTAAAATAAAATTTTAAGAAAAGAAAATGTAACTCACATGTAGGCCTGTATCCCTTTGTCTTGCTCATCAGCTTTGCTTCGCACTCAGTGGGAGGGAGAACTGCCCAAAGAACCTGTTTGGAGTGAGCACAAAGGTTTTTTTGTCTAGTTCCATAGCCACACCTCTGGGTAAGCGCTAAGAGCTCTCAACAGAGGAAGAAGGGTTCTGCTATATTGGTTTTAAAGAAATGGTGGTAATTTGGGATTACCTCTGGGAATTTTTACCCTATTATTAAGGGAATGGCTAGGAGTTTTCCCCACACCCACAGACTTGCACTGGACATGAATGTGCATCTCCACTTCCTTCTTGATATCAATCTTGGACCTCTGAAGGACAAAAGAAGGGCTGTCCTGCTGTCTGAAACCTGAAGGAAAACTGGACAAGCTTGTCTTGAACCCAGGACCACAGAAGTGACTCCAAGGGTATGTTGTCTGACCTCCTATTCGAGCAACGGATACACAACAAGCTTCTATAGGTCAGTAGCCTCCAATTACCCAGCTGTTCAGTACCAACTGAACCTCCCCTGGAGCCTTCTGCTGGCCTCAGTTGAAGTGAGTCCTAATCCTTTAGTGATGCCTCCCAGGACCTTGACCCTTTGCTGGTCGTCTTGACGAAACTGCAAAACCAAGATCTTGGAAATTTTTGGCAACTTTTCCTTTAGACCTTGCAGAAGACCAGAACCACCATCCAACCCAAGCCATCAAATTGCGAGTTGCATTTAACTTGCTGGTTTGCTCCACTGAAGGGGATCTCATGTACAGAAAAGTTTCCACGTCCACAGGTACATGGCTTCATCAGGACCGATGCCAATCATCAACCTGTCGACTTTGAGGCCTTACTAGCCACAGAGTTTGGACTTTGTCTACTTGAAGATTTGTCACCTTAGTCAACGATCATGTTGGGAGCCTACATTTCAGCAACCTGCCATTATGGAGTCCTGTTTCAAACTCAGCTTTCAACTTGCCTCCCGTCAACTCGTCGTTGACCAATTGTCTTACAGATACATTTTCTAAGTCAGAGGGTAAACCTTCCAGTAGAATGAACTTGGCTGGTCTTAACTTTTGACTTTGAACTGTCTAGCGTGACCAGATAACTACTGTTAGCCCTTTATGCTTTTTGACGTTTATTATTATTATTATTATTGAATTTTGTACCGCGCACGGTTACCCTGGGGCATCCCAGCGCTTATAGAGACCAAGAGCAGGCTACTAATAGAGGGCAGAGAAGGTACAATTATTCTGGGAAAAGATACGTTTTCAGATGTTTCCGGAATCTGAGAAGGTTTGGTTCGGAGTGTAGTGAGAGTGGGAGGGAGTTCCAGGCGCGGGCTGTATGGATAGAAAAACTCCTGCCACCTGAACGGGCTCTCCTGATTCTCTTTGTCTGAAGGAGGTGTTTGTTGTCGGAGCGTAAAGCTCTTGTGGGCTTATAGGGCCGAATCATGTCCTTCAGAATAGCTGGTCCTTTCCCCTGTATACTCTTATGGGCGATGCAAAGGACCTTAAAGGTAACTCTCTCTTTGACAGGGAGCCAATGGAGTGCTCTTAGAGCAGGCCTGGCAGACTGCCTGGCCGGGACGTTCCGCAGCAGCCTTGCTGCTGCGTTCTGCACTTGTTGCAGGATCTTAAACGTTGACTCTGGCGCTCCGAGAAAGAGCGCATTACTGTAGTCCAGGCGTGAGATGATTACGCCTTGGACTAACAGCTTCCGGGAGAGTTCTGGCAGCAGGGGGAGAACTTTACGGGCCGACCGGAGCATTCCATAGCACACGCCAGCGGTCTTCTTGGCGTGTGTCTTGAAGGACAAATCCGGCTCCAGCCAAACCCCAGGCTCTTAATCTCCTTCTTTGGGTCGGGCGGGGTGCCCATGCAGTTGGGCCAGCTGCTCGGCGAAAGGGCAAAACTTGACTGGCCCAAGATCATCAGCTCAGTTTTTGATCCATTCAATTTGAGCGATGACCTAGACATCCAGTCAAACACCTCTCTCAAGCATGAATGGAGCGTCTCAGGCTGTTTCTCCAGCTGTGTCAGACTCACCACTAGCTGGGTGTCATCCGCATAGCTTATGGTCTTAAAGCCAAACGGAGACACCACACCCTCCAGGGGTGCCATATACACGTTAAATAACGTGGGGCTCAGGGATGAGCCCTGGGGCACCCCACAGTGAAGTGGGAGGGGAGGGGATTTAGCGTTTCCTTCCCAGACCACGAAGGTACGCCCCTCTAGAAAGGAGGCCAACCATTCCAGGGCCACTCCTGTGACACCCGACTCAGCTAGACGTTGTATCAGCACCCCATGGTTGACAGTATCGAAGGCCGCACTGAGGTCCAGGAGGATCACTGCCACTGATCCCCCTGCGTCCAAAGTGCTTCTGGCCTCCTCTACCACTGCTAGCAGAGCCGTGTCAGTTCCATGACCCGGTCGAAATCCCATCTGGGAGTCCCTCAACCGGCCATTCTCCTCGAGAAAGTTGGATAACCGATGGTTCGCACACCTCTTGGCGATCTTGCTAACTCCTGGTAACAAGGAGATGGGCCTGAAATTGGCCAGGTTCTGCGGGTCCAAGCCAGGTTTCTTCAGAAGCGCTTTGACGACCGCACTTTTCCAATCAGGCGGCACAGTCCCATGAGTGAACGAGAGATTGATCAGATCGGTCAAGGGCTCTCCTATTGCCAAGGAGGCCTGCTTTAGATACCGCATTGGGACTGGGTCCCGAGGTGAGCCACTTTTCAGGCTCCCGAGGACCTTCAGTACTTCGCCTGAGGATACAGGGCCAAATGATGTCAGTCGATTATCCGACATGCTGAAGTCCTCAGAAGGGGGCGATGTTCCCATCACCGAAGGGAGAGAACTAATAATGATATCAATTTTGTTCTTAAAGTAAGTGGCTAATTCCAGACATTTTTCCTGTGGTCTCTCGTAGACAGGGATGGGCTCAGGCGGTTTAAGAAGCTCCTTCATCACTAGGAAAGCTTCCCTGGAGGAGGACGCTGCGTGATTTACTCTCTCCCCATAGAAGGAGGCCTTAGCAGTACGTATAGCACGTTTGTATACTCTTAATTCCATGCGATATTTTTCCCTGCTATCTGTCTCCGGGTTCCTCCTCCATAGTCTCTCCGCGCGTTTACAGTTCTGTCTCAGGGTTCAAAGCTCTGGGGTATACCAAGGGGCAGACCCCATTCTCTTGTCCCTAATAAGCATCTTCTTGAGTGGAAGCACATGGTCCACTGCATTGGTCAGCCAGTTCCTCACTGTAACATCTGCAATCACCGGATCACAACCCTTCTCAGGCTGGGTGCCCTCCAGACGGGCATTCCAGGCCTCTACAGGGAGCCTTGACCATGCCCTGTCTATTCTAAATTTCCTGAGTGGGAGCGTGTCATCACACTTCACCTCCCAGTTGGCCATGATCAGTGAGTGGTCGGACCAAGGAAGAGCGAGGGGAGGCATAGCGGATATACCCGTCATGTTCGCGAAAAAGGGGTCCAGAAGATGACCTTTAACATGTGTGGCCCCAGTATTTATCAATTTCATCTGCAGGGCGCTCAACTCGCTCATCAAATTGGTTGCCATTGGGTCAGTTACTTCATCAAAATGGCAATTGAGATCTCCCAGCAGAATGAAATTAGACGAGGCCGCAGCTAACAGGGTGGTAGTTTCCATTAGTGACGATGTAAAATCACCCACATTCCCAGGAGGCCGGTAGACTAGGAGGCCTGTCAGCGTGCAGGTAGGGGAGAATTGAAGTGAGAATTGGCAGCTCTCACAGTCTTTGACCCCTGCCTCACGTGCCTTACAGCCTAGTGACTCCCTATATATAATGGCCAGACCCCCCCCTCTCCCTCCGCCTCTGTCAAGATGGTAGATCAAATATCCCGGCGCCAACGCTGTCACCACGTCCGGACCCGAGGTGTCAGATAGCCAAGTCTCAGTAAGAAACAAGGCATCAACCTTTTGGTCCAGTAGTAGGGTGTTAATCTCTGTAGCGTGGCAGGTGAGAGATCTGCAATTGAGCAGGGCGAACCGACGCAAGGTAGTGGGGGTGGCTTCTCCTAAATCAGCTTGGCAAACTCTACATCCCCTAAAGCGCTTTCCATCTTTGGCAATATAGCAGCATCTGTCGTATTTCGGTATTCTATAGGATAGAAGCTCATCCTTCGTGTACCTGATCATGATGGACTGTTGGGGACTCGCGTCGGACATAGTCACTGACCCCGGACCCGGTTGGGCCCGGACGGGCACAGACGGGCTTAACTCTGGCGAAACTCCGGCGCTAGTCCGGCGCGTCCGCTGCACGCGTCCGCTGCGCGGAGCCATGAGGGACTGTTTTTATAGGGCGACTAGACCGCTCGGCGACTGTGACCCCACCTAAGATGGCCGCCAAAACCGGATCGAGCCCGGGACCTAGTCGAATACAGCACCCAGGGATCGGGGACCGGGGGAAATGCCAAAATAAGTTCTCTGCCCAAACGAGGGTAGGAGCGTTCACTAACAAGATTCTAAAAGATTCTAAAATCGATTTTTAAAAGTTCGGTATCTTAGGTCCTAAATGTCGTGCAAATGCAGGGGGGGGATCGGACACAAGGGAAAATTCAATAGCAATTTTCAACAGGCTAAAACACAACTGAGCGCTCGACTAGCAGCCTCTCAGTGATTCTATCTCCTGGTCTGTTCGCAAGGCCCTCCTTTTATAGGGCGACTAGACCGCTCGGCGACTGTGACCCCACCTAAGATGGCCGCCAAAACCGGATCGAGCCCGGGACCTAGTCGAATACAGCACCCAGGGATCGGGGACCGGGGGAAATGCCAAAATAAGTTCTCCGCCCAAACAAGGGTAGGAGCGTTCACTAACAAGATTCTAAAAGATTCTAAAATCGATTTTTAAAAGTTCGGTATCTTAGGTCCTAAATGTCGTGCAAATGCAGGGGGGGGATCGGACACAAGGGAAAATTCAATAGCAATTTTCAACAGGCTAAAACACAACTGAGCGCTCGACTAGCAGCCTCTCAGTGATTCTATTTTTAATACAAATATTAAAATTCATATATCAAGTTCTGCTTATTGTATTTGTGCTGTTTCGATGTCAATTTATTCATACCAATTCACTGTATTTTTTTGAAATTGATGTGGGATTTTTCTTTTGTTGGGTTTTCACATTTTCCCTTTTTTATTGAGTTTATTGTTGCATAAAGAAAACAGAGACAGATATACAGAAGCAGGGTAAATTTTCATCCTATCAAAAAAGAAGAGTGCCGCGCCAGTGGGATCGTGTTGCAAGGTGTGTAAATATGTACAGTATATGTACCAAATGTCCTTGGGGCAGGAGGTTGCATGGTAGAGTAGATCTCAGTTTGCATGTCGGAATATGCTGTTCAACTGAGCCATGTCTCTTTTGTGGAGTGGCATTGGATCCCCGTGTATTGGAATTTCCCTTTTGGCCAATAACAATGCTATTGCTATGAACCTGCTATAGCAGGTCGGAATGTCTGAGACAATGCCCAGTAGGACCATCTTGGAGGACGGTGTGAGTGTTGCGGATATCATGGTTGACAATACCTTAAAAACCAATGTCAGTAGGTGAATATGACAATGCAGGTCCAGGTCATATGAGAAAAGTCTGCACCTAAGTGATGGCATTTGGAGCATTGCAAGATTTTGGAGGAGTCATATTTAGCAAGTTTCATGGGTTGGATATAAAATCTATGGCCGAACTTAAAATGTATGAGGTTTGTTGATGGTTGGGCGAGACACTCTTTATTTGCTCGAGGCTACTAGCCCATTCCTTGTCGGTGAGCGGTTGTCCCAAGTCCTCCTCCCAGTGGCACTGCGCCCCTCTGTCAGGCACTTGCTAAAGAGTTATGCAGGCGCAGTAGACTTTCACAACCAGATGTGAAGCATCATTGTCCGTTATTGAGACTGTGAAAGGTAAAAATTCCTATGGAGGAGGGGGAAACATGAGATTGTTGAACGCAGGGCACCAAGCAGCCTAGTGAGAATGAATCTTTCCAAATGGGATAATTCTGCGTGTGTAGAGAGATCTGTTAGCGTTATGATGTGTCAATCTGGGAACAGATCACCAAATGTGTGGATATGTAGATTTCATAAGGTTCATTCGAATCATTTCTCAGATGTTGATGGGATCCATAGATTTTGAGGTAGCAGACGTTTAACTGAGTACAAAGAGCCAGATCCCAGAAGCCAGATAAGCTTCCGCCAGGCCCAACATGTGGTGGAGTTTGTATGTTGTTAGGATCCAGTTGGATGCCTTGCAGAAATGTCACATCAAGTGGAACGGGGTGGCTAGGTCCTCTCAGGTTTGGCATAGGGTATACGGGCATCTAGATGAAAGCAGTTATATGTGAACCTGGCCTGTGTGATCTGATGGCATAAATTGAGGCCAGGGAACGCAAATCCGCCCTGCTCGTAAGAACTGAAAGTGTATCCCATGCTATTCATGGCCTTTGACCAGCCAGTACCAGGTGAAGCAGTTGGCTGCAGAGTTGTAGGAAGAACGTTTTGTCACAAGGATGGGGATGTTAACAAAGAGATATAAAAAGCAGGGGAGGACATTCATTTTGATGATGGCTATACGGCAACCATGGACAGGGGCAGCCCGATCCAGCGGTCCACTTGAGTGGTTAGCTTTCCATGGCAGGCCCATGGTTCAGACAGATTTTCTGTTTCTTGTTTCAGTGAAGTTTGACCCCAAGGTGTTTGGTGGTGTCCATCACCCAGCGAAGGGGGGAGGCACTGCCAGTGGGGATCGTCGAGTCCATCAGAGGGAAAATAAGAGGGTTCAAATTTTCAGCTGGGTTTCTTATAAACAGCAGAATGTCATCTGTATACATGGAGATTATTAGAGGGACAGAATGGAACCAACATCCTCGGTGCATGTACTTTTCCGCAAATGACTCATTAAATGGTCCATGGCTACAATAAAAAGAAATTGCGACAGTAAGCATGTTATGTGTCCAGCCCCTCGAGGGGGGCACCAGGTGGGCAAGTGTCCTACCGGGGCATTCCTCCTCCCCATTTCTGCCCGCTGCATGGCATTTACTGAGTAGTGTGGCCTCTCTGTCTACAAAATCATTGAATTCCAATAAAAGAGATTCCTTTTGAAGGGAACGGTTTGTAATGTCAGTAGAACTGTCTGTATTCGCCAACTCATTTTCACGTTGGGTGAGGCTGCTTCGTATTGCCTGTAACAACCCTGCTTGTTTAGAAATGCAAATACCACGTATGTCTCCTTAGAGGCATCTCACATCACAGAGTACTGTGCCACCGAGCCTGTGTTAAGAGTGAAGTATTCTAGGATCGCATCATGTAACTCCGATGTGAACAGTTCGCCCACTAATGCTGTGGCTGAAAATATCCATCAACGTTCACAGACGCTAGAATAGGGATCAAAAAGTACAGTAGCTTGGGTACGTGGTCCGAGAGGTAAACAATGCATGTCCACACAGAATGTGGTGCTGAGTGAAATGTGTAGTCTGGGCTCCCAGGGTGTCATTTGCGCCATGTATTGGCGCCATGTATCGTGGAGGGCCAACTAGTCTAGGAGATCGCGGAAAGCCTTTATTGCCTTGGTTTTAGAGCCCGTTCCCGTTTTGGATGTGTCACGGCTGGGATCCAGTCGGAAGTTCAGGTCGCCGCCGAGAATTAGGGAGTCACGTTTGTGTCGATCAAGTAATGTGAGCATTCCGGAGAAAAAGGAGGTGTCGTCTGTGTCAGGAGCGTAAATGTTAAGAAACAACGTTTTTTTTGCCAGTAGACTCCCGGTTATTAATACATATCGTACCTGCTCTTCCACTGTGGTGGTATGGTGCTTAAAAAGAAGGCTATGATGTATACACACTCAGTTTGCCTCTGTGCTGCACCCAGCGAAGAACCTGTGCAGTGACCAGGAGGAGTCAAATGGGGAAGTGGATTACGGGGGCAGATGTGTTTCTTGCAAAATGTGATGTCTATTTAGGTAGGACAGTACTAGCTTACAGTTCCAGGAGTTGCTGATGAGAAAAAAGAACTCGAAGAATGTTGCAGGGAAATTTTGGAACTCAAAGATTACAACGCAGACCCTGACTATCATTTAGAGTATCTGGAAAACAGATCCTGTAGATCCAACATAACCATTAACCGCTTCGCAGCGGCGTACATTCTGCTGCGGTGTGGATGAATCTGAGGCATGCGCAGATCGACTGTCCCCCGACCGTCCTCCGAACATGCCCACCGTGATGTCGGACGGCCGGGGGCCGTCCGACACATCGAAGGGGTTAAGGGCATTCCATTGTAGGCCAATGCTGGCCACTTGGAGGATTACTTGCTATGCCTGTTTCGCCATATCATCCCTGAACTAAAAGACATACCACAGGGCTGTACTCACAGAGCTGGCAGACCCTCATCGGCTCCAGGTGGCGGACATTCCAGGTCAGTAGCCGTGCTTCGACCTTTGGGTTAGCAGCTCTCTTTATATAGGTGCCAGAGTGCGAATGAACTGGATATGCATGTTGAGTGTGTTATATGTCTGGGGGAGGGGTGAAAACTAGACAATGAAAAGAAGGAAGGGAGAGACGAAAGAAAAAACAAGTGATCATGTACCAATTAACCCACCCCCACCCACACCAGGAAAGAACAACATGGCGAATTCCCAATGTCCAATTCCCCAAAACCAAAATCCCAACATCAGAACGAGTTATCCGTGGGGGCGGGGAACGCCTCAGGGGCCCAATGCCCGGTCTGTATGGATTGTGACTGAAAAAGAAAAGGTATTATAGGAAGGTAGCAATTACAGAGCATTACAAAGCCCAGGATTGAGCGGCAGATGTGCAAATGTTCTTAGCAATGTTGACCATGGTTTACATGGCATTAGCAGGCTAAACTAGAAAGAATAAGAAAAGAAAAGCAATCATTATTTAGAGGGGAACAGATCTGCTCTGGACGCTAGCTGTCTATCTGTCGTTAAGAGATCAGATGAAGAAGGGGGCTTTGGCCGTTGTTGTCCTTTGTGTTTTGCAGAAGGTTATGGGTCAGGCCAGAGGTGTCAAAGAAGCGGAATGTAGGGGCATGTCCAAGATGGGGCCCGTGCAGTAGCCTCTCTGCGAAGCTCCGCCACTCCGATTCCGTAACCAGAGTATCCCGGGGACCTGGCTGTCCCGAGATGCCGGACATTGCTGCATGAAGCGTTTATTAGCCGGGCGGTCTCGATCAGAGGAGGAATAACTGCCCAGCGGCTGCCCTGACGCCAATTGAGAGACAGCCATCCGGAATCAAAATGGCGGCAAGCGGCGTCCCTGGGATCAAGATGCCAGAGTAATCATGCCCGTGCCCCGATTCTGTATGACTGCAGCTGCAATCGGATACTGCCAGAGGTACTAAACAGTTTCTCATCGCCGCATTTCCTCCACACCATGGCAAGCAAGTATGGGAAGGGAGGGAAACACCATGCACCGAGGATTCTGCTTGCTCGGAGCCCCGTGCTGAGGGAAAGTGGGGTCACATGAGGAGCCGACCGCTGCGGTACAGTGTGTGGTCAGGATGGAGGCCTGGTCCCTGAGACAGTTATCATGCAAGCAGGGAGCCTTACTCCGCCCCACCCAATTCCACTCCACCCAAATCTACCCAATTCCAGTCTACTCCAATATACCTCTCTCAACTCTACCCTGATTTACTGCACTCCTATCTACCCCAGTTCACCCACATCTACTCCACTAAATCTACCATGCTCTAATCCACCCAATCTACTCCACTTCAATGGACCCCACTCCACCCTAACCTACCTCCACTCTACTCCACTCTACCATACTCCACTCTTCCCCAATCCCCCACACTGCACTCTATCCTACTCCAATCCACCCAGCCTACCACGCTTCACTCTAGCTCACCCCCTTCCCAAATTTACCCTACTCCACTCTACCTCAATCTGCCCCACTCTACTTCTATATATCCCACTCCTATCTACCCCTTCAATCTAATCTAGCCTAATCTAATCCACTCCTCTTTACTCTACCCTACCGTACCCCATTCCACTCCATCTCCTCTACCCCAGTCTATCCTATTCCACTCTACCCCCTCCATTCCAATCTACCCTACTCTAATTCACCCAATCTGCTCCACTCCAAGTATCCTGCTCCACTCTACCCCTCTCCACTCCAATCTACCCTACTCTAATCCACCCAATTTACCTCACTCCAATTACCCCAATCATCCCTAATATACCCCATTCATTCTACCCCAATATACTGAACTCTATCCACTCCCATCTACCCCAATCCTACCAGATCTACCTCACTCCACTGTACACCACCCTACTCAAATCTAGCCCACTAAATGTACCCCACTTTTCACCCAAGTTAGCCCACTCAACACCACTACAGCCTACCCCACTCCAGTCTACCTCACTCTACCTCAATATACCCCACTACAATCTACCCCTCTTTTAACCAATCAACCCCACTCCATGCTACCCTAATCTACCCTTTCCTACTCTAACCCAATCTGCTCCAATCTGTTACCACAATGTACTCCACTCCAAGTATCCTGCTTCACTTCAATCTACCATACTCCACTCCAACCTACTATACTCCATTGCATTCTACCCTACTCTAATCTACCCAATCTACACACTTCAGTCTGCCCCACCTCACCCAAATCTATCCCACTCCAATCCAACCCACTCTTCCCCAATTTACCCCAGTATATCTCACTTCACGCAACTCCAATCTACCCCACTCCACTCCAATGTACCCCGTTCCAACTTTTCCTCCATCTAGCCTCTTCTACACCACTACTGTCTACCCCACTCCATTCTACTTCACGCTACCAGACTACAATCTAATCCACTGTATCCCACTCCACTCTAAACCAAACTACCCTACTGTATGCTACCCCAATTCACTCCATGCTACTTTAAATCAACCTACTCCATTCCACTCTACCCCGCCCCAATATCAGAAGGGAACAACTGTGCAGTACACCTCCTAAATGGGGCACAGGTGCAAATTAGTGCAGGTCTTGTTGCTCTCTACAATGCAATTCTTTCCAACTGCCGTATTGACCGAACATTTCAGTTATTCAGTAGTGTAATTCTAAATTTCTCCGCCCACAGTCCGGGAAAAACTGTACATGCTCCCACCGAGAGTGAGAGGAGTGAGGGAGGGACATAACCACTCTGGTGTGAGAGTGGAGAGTGAGGTCACAGCGCACTAGGGCCAGGGAGAGAGATAAGGCTCAGCCCTGAAAGGGGCGGAGGCTGGGAAGCAACTCACTCACAGTGCACCAAGGTCACAGAGGGAGGGAGAGAGAGATGAGATAAATAAACCCCAGCCCTTGTGAGAGAGCAGGGACTGGTGGGGGAAGTACATAGGGAGGGGAGCCTCAGTCTTGGTGACAGAGGGGTGCTGGAGGGCGGAGGGAAGCTTTAGCCCTGGTGTGATAGCGGAGCCTGGAGGGCAGAGGGGGAGGGCGGGCGGAGGAACGCCCCTGCCCTGGTGCGAGAGCGAAGCCTGGGAAGCGAGCACGGATACCCCACCCCAGTGACAGCAGAGCCGAGGGCTCAGCCGCTGGGAGAGCAGGTATTACTGGCCAGGCGGCTCTGGCTCTCACCCCTGCATGTCTTACTCCCCCCCGAAACATATGTGCTGGTGCCAGAAACACCAGTGCTGATGGCTGCACCCAACAAACACCCTAACTGCAGCCTGCAGCTGGGAAACATTCGAAATCCACCATTAAAAGAAACCCCATAATATTGTGGAGAAACCGAAAAAGGTTGTAGCGGTGACTACATCAGGCCCAGTTCCCTTAAAATGCCCTGTGTACCTCCTGAAACCCAGAGAATACCGACCCCCCACTTTTGAACCTTCAGAAATGCTGGAGGTGTTAGCACCTTGCACTACTTGTGTGACATCATCAAGAGCACGGCGCCTCCTGCTACCATCCAGTGATCTCGACACACTCCGGTAAACTTTGTCATTGTGTGATCTTTGGACAAACAGTGCTCACATGCTCTCTCTCACTTGCAGCACCACAGCACACTGCAACATCTGCACGAACACTACACTTCTTGGACTCTGTCTGAGGTTTCAACCTAGACCTAAAGAAAAACCTTCTGGACTCACTTTACAATTAACATGTCTGCCACTACTCTCTGGAATACCCATCCATGTCATCTAAACATAAGGATTCTATCAATGTGTGGAGGTGCAAGATATTTTTAAGGATTTTTACAAAAATTTAATTGGAGTGAAGTGATAGACTCTCTCTTAGAGATGGAAAGATGAGAGCACATGTGCTTGTTTAAAATACCCCTCACACACTAAAAAAATCCGTTAGTGTCATGCTTCATCATAGGGGTCTTCCCGTCCCTATAACGGGGCGGGGCGTGCTGCGACCAGACGGACTACACGGGAGCACTATAAATCGTGACAGAGCTATGTGTAGGTGTAGTGATGAAAAGTGGAGTGTAGGGATCTAACTAGTGAGTGCAAAAAATATAAAAAATTAAAAATTCCCTGGCTAGTAGAACAAATACACTTTATTGGAGTCTCTGGCTGGGAATGTTAAAAAGGGGATGTAGGTAGAGCAATTACTGACTACCAAGTCGACATGTTTCATAGGCAGTCCCCTGCTGCCTACTCATCAGGACCAAATCGTGATCCCTACTGTGAATAGCTCAGTTCTACCCTTGGTCTCTGTAAAGGAAAAGGAAGAAAACGAGGGAGAAAGCACAGACATATTCATGTCATTACTGCTGGTCATGAAATGTGCATCGTTGATACGCTTTGATATTCACAACCATAGCCAGTTTGGTAGAATTCGTAATGCTAGGTACAATTACCTTCACCGCAGGTTTGAATATATTAATCAAAATGCACCTCTTGTTGTTGGACAGAGTGTACGTCATATTGACCAGAACCATCCAAATGGACGTGGTTCATTCATAACCCATCATACATACATTAGTGGCTCAACACATTCATACAAACGATCCCAAAAGCATCAAAAAGGACATCAATATTTCGTATTTTTTCAAGATCGATATTCTAGACACAGTATATCGTATTTTCTCAGCATAATTATTCTAGAAATAATGCCAGTGTAGATGGTCACAAAATACACTCGTTATATACATACTTTTTGGTAGTTCTCTCAGTGCCCTCTTTTTCTTCCTTTTCCTTTACAGAGACCAAGGGTCACCGTTTTTTGGCACTTATTTTTTGATGCCTTGCTTCACCCGGGCCAGCTCATGCCCTGAGGCACAAATATCCAGCTTATTTTTGCCGGTATATTTGTAGGACAGTAGGCCTACTTCTTTAGAACTGAGCTATTCACAGTAGGGATCACGATTTGGTCCTGATGAGTAGGCAGCAGGGGACTGCCTATGAAACATGTCGACTTGGTAGTCAGTAATTGCTCTACCTACATCCCCTTTTTAACATTCCCAGCCAGAGACTCCAATAAAGTGTATTTGTTCTACTAGCCAGGGAATTTTTAATTTTTTATATTTTTTGCACTCACTAGTTAGATCCCTACACTCCACTTTTCATCACTACACCTACACATAGCTCTGTCACGATTTATAGTGCTCCCGCGTAGTCCGTCTGGTCGCAGCACGCCCCGCCCCGTTATAGGGACGGGAAGACCCCTATGATGAAGCATGACACTAACGGATTTTTTTAGTGTGTGAGGGGTATTTTAAACAAGCACATGTGCTCTCATCTTTCCATCTCTAAGAGAGAGTCTATCACTTCACTCCAATTAAATTTTTGTAAAAATCCTTAAAAATATCTTGCACCTCCACACATTGATAGAATCCTTATGTTTAGATGAACTGTTCAGGAGGGTGATTCTATCTCAACCTCTACGCTTCCCTCTTTTGATTTTTTGTGATACCCATCCATGTCCCAGCCGCTCTAATCACCCAGACCTGATCCTATTAGCCACACAGACACCCCACTCCCATCACTAACCCTCTCCTCCTCTGGCCACTGCCTGCTAGGTGTGTCTCCAGCATCTTACAGCCTACCACTGCTACCACCAAGAGCCCTACTACAAAGCCTACACAGGCCCACAGGACTCCATTCCTGAATCAGCAACACTGATAAACACATCTCCCCACCCATTGACATGTCACTACCATGACCCCTCACTAGCCTCGCTCACATACCTCCTGTCCACAATACCTGGACTGTATCCAGGGCCACTGGTATTATGCGAAAGAGGAGGGTCAAATTATGCTGCAGCGTTGAGTAACATGCAGAAAGAAAAGGCAAACTGTGATGCTTAGTGGGGCACATTTTGTAACAGTATTACTTCATTATTTTGTAATTTATGGGTCGAGCCTGGGCAGTGCATGCGCTGCTCTGTGAGGCTGTATTCATGCTGTATTTTGGGACTGGAAGCTCCACACATTTTTAATTGGTTTGTGCCATTGTTTACTGTAAACTGTGGCTGTTCATTGGTCAATAGGGATCGTAGTCCCTCACAATCTTCCCTGTTATATGTGTTGGCACTCTGTAGGGTTTAATTACAGTCTCCGAACACTATTTTTGACATGCTCCCTCCTACTTTTTAAATTGTTTTATAGCCTGGGCTCTGGCATTGAAATGCAATAGGTCTCGCATTTGGGACAATTTAAGCTATTGGCATTGTAAATGACAATGCCTTTTATTGATCTGTTTTAAAAACAACACATAAATAAAAGGCATTTTCATTTACAATGCCAATAGCTCAAACTCTCGTAAATCTGAGACCTATTGCATTTCAAATGCTTGTTAATACATCCAATCTTCTTCAACCTCAACTCTTTTCCCTTTCTGTGCTTCACATACCCTTACCATTCATCTCCCCATTTTGCTTACTTCATCTACTTAACTGCTGTGACAAACCCAAGCAAAATCAACACAATGGTTATCTTCGATGGTTTGGGGAAATCCTGCAATATATTTCTACGTAATGTAAATAGTGTGT
Source organism: Lissotriton vulgaris (assembly GCF_964263255.1). Taxonomy (NCBI): domain Eukaryota; kingdom Metazoa; phylum Chordata; class Amphibia; order Caudata; family Salamandridae; genus Lissotriton; species Lissotriton vulgaris. The sequence continues at coordinate 57,902 of NW_028247065.1, read as the reverse complement.
ATATGTTTTTATAAAGTGTTTGTTTTTATTTTGTATGGTTAATAAATATGCATTTCTGGTTGAGCTTTGGCAGCTCGCAAGCTTTGCTGCAAGCAAGACCTTCTGTAACCGATACAACTGCATTATTCCTGCCTACAATTTGTTTATTCCAGCGTTTAACTTCTTTGCCACCTCCTGTCTTGTGTTCACAGCCAATGCCTCACTTCCTTTCCTATTTCTATCCAGCTCTTGTTAAATAAGGGAAACAAAAGAATAATAGTTTTTCGACTCTCCGTGGATCAGATAAATCAGATAAGTAACTATGTCCTTCTAAACATATATAACATCATCATCCTACCATATACCTGATAGACGAGGATTCTTTGGTTAAATACATCCTTCTTCTCTCATTGCATTCTGTACAGGACGAGAGGCTGAAGAAACTCTGATGCAAAGAAACAGAGCTACACAAGCAGGTACCTCCGGTGAGCAAACATGGATACGGACAGGAACCTGGAAGAAGAGATCAACAACCTGTAAGAGGAAGGAGCTGTAACATGACAGAGACGTCCAATCAAGGTACCATGAATTCCCGACTGCGGGACAACAGGACCCGAGCAGGTACGTTGGCAACACAAAGAGAGTGCAGGAATTGCTAGGCAGATCTGTGACTGAACGCGAACCACCTTCTTGTCATGGACTGACCAATTTAGCCACACTTGACTCCACCCAGCTCCCTGTCTGCAATAGAAGCGGGCTTGACTGACAATGCCTGCACCCTGCTCTCCTTGAGCCTTGTTCTGTCTAATGCTGGGTGTTTAGGGCCTTGTTTTTCGTCAACCCGCTTTGTGTCGTAGATTATGGCCATCTTCAGTATTACCTGTTTTGCTGAAAGGAGGATGTAGAATATATCCTTGTTCAACAAATTTGAAATGCTTTGATAGTTATGGAACAGATAGATCACTGGTATCCTGGAAAAGCTATTAATCTGCCCTGATGGTATTTCCAGGGGCATATTTGTTTGAATGAGTGGTGAAGGAGCTTGGTGCCACAGTCATGCAACTGTAAAGGGACAACATTGACTCAGTCAACTATTAAATGCCAAACTTGTCACTTCCCCAAGCTGGAAAAGAACACACAGGATATCTCTCTCCTGTCTCTGGAGGTCCTAGACGTCTATTTCTGACCTGCACCATCACTTGGCCATGTGAAAGCCACTGCAACCGTGACTGTGCTTCGAGATTCAGTCTTACAAAAATGTTTGAACCCTTGCAGCGATATTACCTTTTTCATGCTACCTTAGCAAAAGTATATAGTTAACTCCTAGTTTTTCCAGGTTTTTCTCAGTCAGTAGGACTGAGCAACTTACAACCTGAAGAAAGAAATGGCAACTGGTGACCTGACATTATATATCCATTGTCCATGGTCTGGAACACAGAGTTGTGCCCTGTTCCTTATAATCATGAGTGCATTAAGTTATGTGGTGAGTGCCCCATTCCGCAGGGCGGTGAACAGTGCCATGGGGCAAACTTGCCTTGTTTTGCTCTTACTAAGCATGGCCTCATGGCTCTGTTTGCACTTATCAACTGGTATTGGGGGATTCTGTTGCCCAAGCAGAACCACACCCAGCCACTACTGGCACAATTTCCACTCTGGTTGATTTAGGACTATGAAAATGCATAAATATACATACAGTGATAAAATGTATGTTTGCATATGTGGTCCTGGTTCATATTATTGTACACGGGCTCCTTCACAATTAACTAACAGCCGTCTGCAAAAGAGCAATGGGGGAGGGGTTGTAACTCATTGAGAATGTGTGCTACAAATTACATGCAAATCTGGCGCTTAGCCTTGAGTTGGGATTTAATTTCAGCCCTCCCAATAATTTGATCAGTTGCCCTCTTCCTAGCATTTGGTTGTAAGCTCCTATTTGGATTTCTGGTCAGTATGGTAATTTTTTAGACTGTTTTCCAAATAGGAATACTGTAATAAGTAGATTTCCGGCTCAACATGGCTGCCTCCATGATGATTTTGTAGATAAAATCTGGTATTGATTGCTTTCTGTTTGCAGAGGAAGCGTGACAGCGTCTGGTGAACAGCGGCGGTTTCTTCACTTGGACAGGTGAGTCTTCTTTCCTTACCTCCTGCCCACCTCTTCATCAATGCCTTGCTCTAACCATTACCTCTTTGACCAAGCAACCTTAATGTTAAACTTATGAACCCTTGAAACCATATCTCATCGGGCACACTATATGAAATAAAAGGATTGGAACATTTTAATGGTAGCCCAGTCCTATTAAAAACCTAAAATATTGATGTTAACATGATACTGATGTATGTTAATTTATTTTTCCTCCAGACTCTAGGAAGTCTATGTGCATGGATGAAGGCAGACCATCATTGGACAACAGAACTATGAGAAGGAAGCTGGCTATAAAGAATTGCAATACTGGAATAGGACTAAAGAAAACTCTGAATCTAAAAACCAACATTGAAGTTGCTGGATTTCATTAGGCCTTTTTGTTCTTTTTGTAGTATTCTGGCATTTTTCCCCTCTTGAATAGTGTCCTGGACTTTCTTTATGTTCTCTTGTTTAGTATTCTGGCTCCTATGGGGCCAAAGGTGCGTTTTAGATCAATAGAATTACATGTTAACATATCCCCTTTGATGCTTTTTCATTTAATCATTACTTTTTTCAGTCTTTTGCCACTGGTCACCACATTAAACAGCTTCAGATAAAGCTCTGTACCTCAAAGTAAGGCAAGTACCAGTGAGTCAGGAGTATGAGAGTAGCTGCACAAGTTGTTAACCTTATCTGAATGCAAAGTATAACATTGTTGAAGCCACTGCGTTTGTATACATATGGTATTTCTACAGCACAAAGCTAGCCAAGAAGAATGTTTCTAAGATTTCTTTTGTACAGTGCCCGCATCTCACGGTAGAGTTTAACAACTAATCTTTCCAGAGTAGGAGAATATTGATCTTATAATTGGGACCATGTTTATGAAACATTTGTTTTTGGTTTGCTTAAGTTTTATAATGCGGACTTGACGCTAAATCTTTTCAGGATTTATAAACCAGAGCAAATTGGTATTTGTTACAACACTCATCTACAATGGGAAAAGTTTTCAGGTTTTTCTAGGCATAGTATTTTTTGTACTGCAAGGGGGCCCTTCCAGTACAAAACCTAAGCTAGACTCTCGCAGACACCTTTGCACCATAGTGCAAATTTGTGTGCATGGTGCTCGACTGCCTAATGGTACAGTGGTGCAAGGGAGAGGGGTGAAGTTCTTTAATTTCGACTCCATTTTACATTCACCGCCATTTTGTGTTGCCTTTACACAGGCTGCTCGATTCACGAAGTGTCTCTCCCCTTGGACTGCAACGTGTCAAAAAACCCCTCCGTCCCTGTCTTGAAACCCATCTCAGACACCAGCCGGCCTAACTAATCCTTGTCTGGACTACCTAATATCTATATCAACTATCTGTTAGCCTTTAGTATTCTTCTCTTGTTGTATCTTATCTTTTGGCCTTCGCCATTCTCTCCTTGTGTTTTCCTATTTTACAACCTTTCTTTTGAAGCATACAGACATGTCCTGCAATTGCAACATTGAACCATGGGTAGCAGTATTGATTAACTCTGGGGGCTGGATAACACACAAACATGTAAGCAGAGATCATTCTGGTTGCACAACACCTTGTTTTCAAACTCTTCTGATTGGCTAAAACTTTGTGCATTGGGTGTATGTTTGTAAAGATGTTTTTTGGATATAAAAGTTTGTGAGCCACGGAGTAAAGTGGCAGTCTCCTGAGAACCTACTTGGTGCACTTCTTGGACAACTGTGCTTAGCTGCAGCTAATAAAACTTGTTTTTCTACGCCAACAGAGTATTCCGTGTCTCTGTGCAACAAGGCAGGTGAACTCAAAGATTTCAGGCATGCCCTGCGCCGCCAGGCCCAAAGGCCCGGTTCTTCAATTGGCAGCCCAACGTGGGGCGGCTTCAGAGGTAGCGGTTGAGCCCGAGGATCGTGCGAGGCCGCACAGGAAAATTCCGGAGGAGGCGCCGCCACATCAGCGACCCCTGTATGTCGAAAAGTGGACCGATGGTCTTTTGATGTGCGGTTTCTCCTCTCCAACGGCCGCTGGTGACTGCTGCCCTGACTGCCGTCCTGCCTTGGTCCCTTATGGTGATGACTGGTATTGCGATATGTTAGACGGACCTCTGTTGGCGTGAGAAGCATTTTGTTAAGTATTCGTGGGTAGCGCCCACTTCTTTGTTTTTGGGTTCTTTGATTCGATTATTGCAAAAACCGAAGCCAAGTGGTGAGTACGTTTGTGCTGTTTTGATTAAGCCCCTTTTTGTTTGTACAGGAGCCAGTGAAATAACGATGCCTGGTTTCAGTAAGTTTAGGAAATCGTGTTGTTTTGGTTGCAATAGGGACTCCGGACTGGAGGACTCTTGTCCAATTCCTCCGGCTGGAACTCCTACTTATGTGCTCTATTCTAAGCATGGTGTGGGCCCCATCACCTTTAATGAAGTGTGGGTTCGCTATACAAAGAAGGTGTTGTTTCACAGGGGCCACATAATGGTAGTTTTGAGCCTGACATTCTAGATAATTTAGAAGCTACTTTGTTTAAAAGAAAAGCCCGGCCGGCTATGTTTGACTCTTTCGCCTTTGGCGCAAGGAAGCCAAACAGAAAGAAATTAAACAGGCAAAAAGAGATAGGAAAGAAAGAGGCATGACTGTTATACAGGCTGCCCAACAGTTTAAAAATGATGAAAAAGATTATGCGATAGAGGTTTCAGATAGGCAACATCGCATGGCGATTTATTAAATGTTACCCGGTGCTGCCAACTTCTCCTCCGAATCCCGATGTTGACCCCAAAAAGGATCCTTTAATTTCTCACCTTTTTAGATAACCCCCGCCCTATGCACCAGGTGCTAATGCACCCATACTATTGCCACACGCTCAGCCATTGTTGCTCCCCAGCCGGTCCCTGCACCATCTCTCACAATTGTAGACACCCTCAGTGTTGGTTCTTGGTGGAGGGTCCAGGTAAATGAGGATCTACCCTCTTTTAGCATTCCTTTTCCTGCTCCTTGCCATCAGCAAACATTTCAGAGGGAACTCAAAAACACCCTCTTAGCCCATGGAGTTCTACATGACCATTGCAAGTCCCTTTTGAATTGGCTTTTATATGTGTTGGGGTTTTTGATTGAAAACAGATGAGAGGTCATCTATTCTGAGGGCAAAGGCAGTTTTCTAGTATCTCTTCTCTCCAATATCTCCATCATTGGAATGGCTCATTCACTTTATCGCTGGAGCATGAAGTCCCATATTCAAGGCACATAATAGTCGCTGTGGAGTAGACCTTCTTCACGTCCAAAAGGACATACCTATTGAACCCCAGACCGGTTAGTCCACCTCTGCTTCCAGGCATCATATGCCGCCCCATCTGATTTTAACAAGGAACAAGAGCAACCTATATGTCCGTGCAAACTGAGTATAGCTAGTAGGCCAACAAACAATGTTCACAATGAACTCATTTGAAGAACAAATGTGAAAATAAAGCAAGGTATGTTACTTCCTTGTCTCCAAAATAGAGTTTGTAGTTAGAACGGGGAGTTTTGTCCTTCTAACTCTGTTATTATATTGGTTCAATATGGACTCAATCAAAGTTTTGAAATTGAAGCCCAAACAAAGGAATTTCTATTAAGCCCACTTCTCAGCCAAACATGGGCGTAACTTTTATGTTGCAAAGAACAATCATGTGAAAAAAAACAGAGTAAAACAATTGATGTGTAGTCACACTATATATATAAGATAAAAAGTGATCCAAGTGACAGATAGATGTCTGAGGCACTACACCCGAGAACTGAGTGCATTTTGATGGAAAGTGTGCTGCAATCCCGACTATAACATCGTAATCCTGGTATAACTTAAAACGTGTATTTCTAAAGCACACATTCCACCCAAGGGTGTCAAGACACTGAGTAACAGATGCTGAATGTCTGAGACACAGTTATATAGACTAAAGTAAATAGGTGTCCTCTAATGATCAAGACATATTCCATGCAATATTTTTTTTAAACCATAGCATATACAGCTGGCCTGCAATAAAATGGCTTTCTTTGCATTCATAATAATAAAATATGAACAGGCTGACAATGTTTATACTAAGCAATCTATGGTGAGGAATTAAGATCCGATGCATGAATACATCGTCAAATACATACCCCTTAATTGAGGACTCGAAATAAATGATGACCAGATAATTCAAGGTGCACTGGGCAGGGCCATTCCCAATGATAGGTGAGAGGGAATCATTGAATTAGAACCCAGAGCAGATGCCTTGTCCCTTATCATCCTGTTGCTTTTATTCTCTTAAGAAGATACAGGTGAGCGACAAGGGATCAACATATAAAAAGAAGGTGCAGGAAGGGTTAAGTCTCAAATTCTCGCCTAGTCTGGCACCTCAGTTATGCCACTGGATTTCCAATGCAGTGCCTTTGTATATACAAAGACATTATTATATAATATTTCTATACTATATGCAAATGACCTACAACAATGTTGCGCTTTTCCTTTCCACGGTGTCGGAACCGCCGAGTGCTGCAAAAAGTTTGTGGTTTTTTTTCCAGTTCACAAGGGGATTCAGCGGCCCGCCGACTCACCCAGGGGCCTGACCCATGGCTCCCGAGTCGGACAGGCTCTCATCTTTCCCCTCCTTTGGCCCGGGCAGGATGAAGGCCGCCGACGGGTGTCTTCACCGGCACCACAGATTTGGTGCCACGGTGGCAGGGGGCATAGAGGCGATGTCCGGGTGCGGTTTTATTGTTGCAGCTGCGGGTCTGCAAGGTTGGGAAAGATGATGGAGTAGATGGAACATCGGGGGCCATCGTCACTGTCATTAAGGGAGGGTCTTGACAATTGGGGGCAGGTGGAGAGACAGGGAGAGGCCCATCCGTTTTTTTCCTTTTCACCTTTCGGCAATGCGTTGTGATTTTTCAGCCCTTACAATAGTAAGGACACGAGCATGTGCGGTTCCCTGACACAGGGAGACACGGCATTGTTCGCATGTTTGTTTTGCCTCTTTGCTCTGGGGGTGGCCTCTCCTCCTCAGCAGTATATGGTTATTATCTGTTTCAGCCATTGTCCCTTCGAAGGACTGTCTGTTTCCTCATGTTTACAGTCATGAAGCAGGCCCACATCAGTTTGCGTAAAGATCTAAAGGCGTGAGCAAAGGCCTGTGTTTTTTGGCATTTCCAATCTATGAGATCTGTAGTGGCTGTGGAGGGGGGAAGGAGAGAAGATGAGCAAAGGACAAGAGTGGAGTCTGGGGGAGGGAGAGATTACACATGAAGTTACAGGCACATTGTATTACGGAGAGTCCATCTCCCAGGTTAGAGGACAGCCTAATCACCATGGGGTAAAATATCGCCCTTTTCTCGTGTGCTAAGTAGACACACCGTGTTTACATCTGCTTAATGTTTACATTGTATTGGAACACAGTTGCAGAAAGACAGCTTCCTTCTAAAGCTGGATTGATATTACTTTTGTTTTTATGTGAGGCATTCTTTTTGAGATGAACTGCTAGTTAGCTTTATTTTTTATAATCGATGATTCCTAAATGTTTTCATCGTATGAACAAATAATTAATACATTTGCACATTTAAAGAACGCAAGACCGATAGTTGCATCACGTTCCTGTCTTTTGTGTAGTTGCAAAATTTATACATTTGTGCAAGCAGTGTTGCCTTCATTCGATTAAGCTACACTTAGACAGGGTCTAATCCAGTAATGCCGAGAAACTTGATTATCAACAAATCAACAGGTTTCTTTTTCAGGACAAATGCACATATAACATGAGCATATACTGTATTCTCTAGTGAATATAACAAAAACAATTCACTATAAAGTGGTACTGCGTTAGTCATACCTCTGTTTCCCTGGACTAACTCCCTGGAATTTCGAATTTTATTTCCATCAACCAACTTCAGCAGGCTGATCTTTTTAGGAATATTTATATGTAAAATAGTTTAGCAAAGAAACGTTATTTTACTTTTACAAAAAAATTACTGCATTCCTTTATAGGCACATTAACGCCAGCCCACGCTGTGTAAATTGAATTTATGGTTTAGAGAACTTTACATTTGTAGCATACGCAAAATTGGCAAAATTAGCATGCGATTTACTGAAATATATTATTTACATGACCTCACTAGTAAATTACGTGTCCTTCATCAACAGGTACGGTACCTTTCAGTAGTGCACACCTGGATTGGACTCAGTCTGAGAAAGAAGACGTTGATGTTTTGCAAGAAGCTGTACCATCGCATCTTAGAATAGATACAGCTGATCCAGAGACACTTTTTCAAAACCAGACTGTGCCAAACAAGGATAGATACAATTTGAGGCCTAGAGTGGCCAAAGACATTTGAAATTTTTTCTTTCATTCCTAAATTGCATTTTTTTTATCCTTAAATTGCATTTTTGAATTTTGAATTGTATATATTTTCTTCCCTATGTGATACTGGATTCATCTCATTTTAAGTTGCAGGGTCGTGGTAGGAGACTTGGTTTGTGACCTGAGTAGTGGCAATAGGCCTGCAGGACTTGCAGTTTCATAGGACGGCTAATAACCACAGCTAAGTGAGATAGGAAGATTGCCACGAGCAACACTTTAGAAGATGAATTCCGGTGAATTAGAGAATGATAAAAGAATGAAAATGAGGAAGAAATATTGTAAATTATTATGTAGTAGATGTGGCGTAGCATTACATGTTTTAACCTTTTTATGTATTTTATTAGCTTGTGTGGGTTCGGTTACTCACACTTTGCAGCCAACATCTGTACCTATATCTACCTTCCACCCCATACCTTTTCGCACTACTGCTTCCCCACACCAATTTCATACGCTACCAGAGCATGAGCAAATTAGGAGAATGGACTATTCAAACAATTCCTTCATTCAATTGTTACACCAGCATTGATTGGTGATCAATACCACCGATTGCTGGGTATGTGGACTTTTACCCCATAATACGGATGGAGGAATGCCATATTTAGTTCTACCCTTCTCCCTTAAAGGATCTGCTTGGGCTTACACCTCTATGTTTGCCAATCCCTATGAGAACCAACATCGACATCCTGTTGGTCCGTATAGAGATGGAATTGACGTTAGTCATGTTGCATTGATAAAAGGAATAGTGGCTATGTCAAAACATTATAAGAAATTTAATGAATTCCCCACTGACGAACGACAAGCATACATTGACTGAAATGTGACACATTACGTCACTAGTCTTACAGACAGAGCCAAAAGGAAAAGATCCCCACCTATATATACTGTGCCCCACCAAGGTCACCTATGTCTCCAAGCAAATGGTCAAAGTCCTAAGGCTCAATTGAGAAAGAGCACTTGTAACATCACATATATCTATACATCCCGAATGTCTCCACCACTGGTAGCGTCTCAAGGGACATATTTTTGCCATGACAGAGCCTATACATGGATACCAGCCGATTTCTCAGGAACTTGTTATATGGCTTTTCTCCTCCCTCCAACATATACAGCTCCTTCGGGACATCACAAGACAAGGTACGGTAGAGGGGTTATTGCTGTGGAAGACACAGTAGGACAAGAAGGAGGCAACTTCCTTAAAGCATTCCTCCCATTTTGGGGCCCTATGGCCAATAGTAGAAATATCAGGCATCTCATTCGTGTTGTTGAAGCAACAATAGATGAAACTGTCGGAGCACTGGGTAATATCACTGCTGAGCTTCAGGTGGATCGCCTTATGACATTACAAAACAGAATGGTGTTAGACATCATTCTTGCGGATCGTGGTGGAGTCTGTAAATTGATCGGATCCAGTTGTTGCATTTACATACCTGACAATGCCCCTACAGTATACCAGGCCATCTCTAAATTACACCATATTGCTGTGTCCATCCACCAGGACGAAGGAAATTGGTCTTTGATGGGATGGTTTTGGGGACTACTGTCCACATGGGGATGGAGGGTATTGACCTTTGGTGGGGTAGTTTTGGCCATCATCTTTTCGTGTTGTCTTTGTTTGCAACCGGTCCTCGGAAGCTTGTTTCCGGTCCAAGGAAGACATGGCTTGGCAGTTCGGGCTGGACTGTTCCCATGAGGCACAGGTTCAGACTAATTTGTATATAGCCATGTCTGAGCTGGAGTGGCAGAGTGGGCTAAAGAACAGTGATGGATTAAACTCAGATCTTCTGACTGGGTGTGAGTGTTTGATTCAGATGCTCCGTCCATCACCACCCCCTTTTGTACCGCTTTTGGCTGCCATAAGTGTGGCAGGGTATGCTCAGACGTGAGTCCCTTGCTCACTTTGCCACTGGATTCAAGCAAGCCGGGCTGAAGACGGCTGGAATGCCAGAAACCGGTCCTCGGAAGCTTGTTTCCTGTCCAGGGAAGACATGGCTTGGCAGTTCGGGCTGGACTGTTCCCATGAGGCACAGGGTCAGACTGATTTGTATATAGCCATGTCTGAACTGGGGAGACAGAGTGGGCTAAAGAACGGTGATGGATTAAACCCAGATCTTTTGACTGGGTGTGAGTGTTTGTTTGATTCAGATGCTCCTTCCATCACCACCCCCATTTGTACCACTTTTTTTGCAATGTGGCCCCGCAATTTGTGGTCTTTGTGCTACTATGTTTGTCCCAAGATCCATGTCACAGAAAACAGAGAATATGAAGATGATGTTGCAGCAACAGCTTGACGACCTCATGACCACCGACATTGATTCAGATTAGCGTGAGTCTTTGTGTATTGCCTGCGTAATGGCAAAAGGAGGGTCTGAGGTTCTTTAATTTCGATGCCATTTTACATTCTCCGCCATTTTATGTTGCCTTTACACAGGCTGCTCGATTCACGAAGCGTCTCTGCCCCTTGGACTGCAACGTGTCAAAAAAAACCTCCATCCTTGTCTTGAAACCCATCTCAGACACCAGCCGGCCTAACTAATCCTTGTCTGGACTACCCAATCTCTATATCAACTATCTGTTAGCCTTTAGTATTCTTCTCTTGCCTTATCTTATCTTTTGGCCTTCGCCATTCTCTCCTTGTGTTTTCCTATTTTACAACCTTTCTTTTGAAGCATACGGACATGTCCTGCCATTGCAACACTGAACCATGGGTACCAGTATTGATTAACTCTGGGGGCTGGATAACACACAAACATATAAGCAGAGAGCATTCTGGTTGCACAACACCTTGTATTCAAACTCTTCTGATTGGCTAAAACTTTGTGCATTGGGTGTATGTTTGTACAGATGTATTTAGGATATAAAAGTTTGTGAGCCACTGAGTAAAGTGGCAGTCTCCTGAGAACCTACTTGGTGTACTTCTTGGACAACTGTGCTTAGCTGCAGCTAATAAAACTTGGTTTTGTACGCCAACAGAGTATTCCGTGTCTCTGTGCAACAAGGCAGGTGAACTCGAAGATTTCAGGCGTGCCCTGCGCCGCCAGGCCTAAAGGCCCCGTTCTTCAGGGGTAGACATGGCACTTTCCTGCTCTCACCCTATGATGCAACGCAGCAAATGTGGGTGTTGTGCTGTGTTAAGTGACACTTTTGTAAATCTAGGTCTTACTTTAGAACACATGGCATTTCACATAATTCATGGTATTGTATAAAGAAGGCATATTGCATTGAAGAGGCCTGTTTTTGACAGGTAGGTTTCATTGAGGAGGTGATCCTCTAAATATTTCCCTCCCAGCAAATCCATATTCCTAAACTAATAGTGGGACCCTGCAAGGGAATACTGGCAGTCGGCTGTGCCTGTAACATGGAATTTGTAATGTGTAATCCAGCCCGTAATGATTTATTAGTGATCCACAGCCACTCTAATGTATTCAGTAAATCACCTGGGGTCTATCTACACTTGGCCTGCTGTTGGCAAAAAATCCTGGAAGAGTATTTCATAACCATCTTAAATACCTTATGTAGTCCTTGTCTAGCAATCCACGCTCATTCTGTAGTTGTCCTAATATAATCCTAAATAATCTATGCTCATTTTTGAGTTATCATTAAATCATCCTGGAGTGATCAACACTCATCCTGAAATTATCATGGGATCATTCCAGAGTAATCAACTTCCATCCTAAAGAGGTATTAGGATCATCCGAGAGTAATCCTCAATCATCATTAAATTGTCTGGAGCCCATCCTGGAGTAATTCACACTCATCTCAAAGTTGTCAATTAGTATGCGTGGAGTTGTAAAAGGTAATCACTCCCTGCCAATGGAAGTCATCAGAACACCACCCTAAAGTCGTTCCTGTCATTACAGTAAGAGTCATCCCATTTAAATATTTTTCCCTGTAGGCATTCTTTAGGATGGTTTGGGATGACATTGCCAGATAATTACAGGAATAGCTGAGCTGAATGAATCCAGGATGATCTTCCTTTTTGACCAGGGTCAGCCCTAAAGCCTTAATCAACGGATGGCTTGGAATGCTTCAGATAGCAAGATGAACCGGTGAGTGCGGGACAACTTTTTGTAGGCACGGTGGGGTGCCGATCACATCCTACACAGCTGACTGGATTAATCCCTCCACCCCCCTCCTCCTTTCCTAATCGATATTATATTGAGGGTTCATCACACCGGGAACCGAGGGGGATCATGTAAGAGGATAAGGGCGAGCCTCTCCTCCACCCCCTTAGAATTGCCATATGAGCTCAGCTGGTCTCGGTCTTGAATGAAGACCAGCTTAATAGGCAAGGATACCTACACGACAGCACGGACCACACAGTGTATGCACATCTACACAATATTTGTGGTAGAGTCCAACCCTAAACAGTAGTACCAAGGGTACAAGTCATTCTGTAGCCCAACAAGTAAACACCCAGCATTGTGATTGATGGGAGGACTGTGCTAAGGATAGCTGGTGCTGTACAAACAAAGAAACTATTTGTCTTGAACGGTCTCCCCCTCCAAAACAGACGTGGTTGGTGAGCTGACACAGGCTGGTGCTGGGCTGCAGGCGGTGAACACAATGATGTCCACTTGGCCCAAAAAGGAGGCCACAATCAAAGACATTTTCACCAAACCCCCTACTAAGAAAACAGGGGCGATCTCAGGTGCAGTGTCCCTGGGCCCAGTCGGCCAAATGGAAAAACCTGATGAAAAAGACGAGGCCCCCGTTCCTAGTGGATTCAAGGAGGCCCTTTTTGGCTCCTTGCGGGACAATATTGTATTGTATTGTACAGCGGCCCTCCAAACTGAAGTCTCAAAAGAAGTAAAGGAACTGTGTCACAACATGAGCCGAAAGGAGCAAAGAGTGGACTCTGTCGAACGATGCTCGAGGAAAAAGAACTCGAAGAATGTTGCAGGGAGATTTTGGAACTCAAATATCACAACGCAGACCTCAACTATCACTTAGAGTATCTGGAAAACGGAACCTGTAGATCCAACATATGCATTAAGGGCATTGCATTGCAGGCTGATGCTGGCCACTTGGAGGATTACGTGCTATGCCTGTTTCGCAATGTCGTCCTGGAGCTAAAAGACAAAGACCTACCACTGGGCTGTACTCACAGAGCTGGCAGACCCTCATCGACTCCTGGCACTCCATGGGACATTCTTACATGCCTCCATGATTATAAACAAAACGTACTTATAATGTCTGCAACACGTGATCAACTCCATATATCCTTTGAAGGGAAGAACATTTGTCTCTTTCAAGATCTGTCCATTATCACTCTATAATGCAGACATGCCATGAGGCCTGTAACAGATTTCCTGAGGGATAAAGGAGTGCAGTGTAAATGGGGATACCCGTTCAGACTGGTTTTCCTCTGGAATGGTCAGACACACCCAGTATGCACATTACCTGAGGCGGCAGAGATCCTGAGTCTCAAACTAAACCAGGTGGCCTTGTCTCAGCTGACTGACTCCCGTGTGGCCTTGCAGGGGTCGTGCATGCGGCGTAACCCGAGGAGTAAGTCAAAACAACAAATAAGTAGACGTACCAAGACGAAAAGTCTCAAGGAACGCTCAGTACTCCTACAGCAACTCATGGTTAGGAAGCAGTCACCAGAACGCACGGACGAATGAAGACTACAGACTCTAGATAATGATGAAAGAATACTAGCTGCAACCAGGGGGCCTACATGGACCTGGGAAATTTGTGGATAGAAATGATGCTAGCCAGCGGAACCGCTGGGTTGGTGTGGTTGAAGACATCTCCCTAGTTAAACATTTAAATAACTGAGGAAAACAGGCTGTGGTGGAGGCTTCAGCGATTTCGGTACCAGTTAGACACTGGCACGACCGGCCAATGACATGGACCCTTACCACAAAATCGCAAGTTGTGCACCATTTGGGGCTGATGTTTATTTTGTTTTAATGTTGATACAGTTATATTATGTTTTTTACACTGTAATTTGTCACCTGTCATGTTCTGCTATATTATTTTGGCACACACATACAACCTACCACATCTGAGACTCAAATACCGATTCTCAACACTGATGGTGTATGGTGCAAATATCTAGTCTTAACATTGGGGGTCTGAATTCTCCAACCAAAAGAATAGCATTACTGTCCCACTTGCGGTCTGTGCACTGTGATATATACATCTTACAAGAGACCCACCTTCTTAAGAAAGACTGGGGTAGGATGCGATCTAAATGGTTTGATCAACAGTACTGGTCAGCATGCCCGGGGAAAAAATCCGGAGTCGCTATATTACTTACTGCACACTTCCAGGGACAGGTCCTGCACACTCATTCTGAAATTGTGGGTTGTATGCTCTCACTGCAACTTTCCCTACATGCATACACATTTATTTATTTTGAAGTTTGTAGAGCGCACAGCTACCTCCAAGGGAGGTGTCACGGCGCTAATTGCGGAGTGCAGGAAGAGGGAGCAAACTGCCAAGAGTTACAGGTGCTAGGGGAGGCTAAAGAACCAGGCTTTTAGGATTTTGCAGAAGGCAGTTTCCGAATTGGCCTTAATTATGAACTCGGGTAAGGAGTTCCATAGATGGGCCGTTTTAACCGTAAAGGATCGGCCACCTAGTCTGGCTTTTTTGAAACAGGGGGTAACAAGAAGTACTTGATGATTAGATCTCAGGGTCCTTGTCTGATGGTATTTGCGGAGGCGTTGCTCAAGTAGAGGGGGCATGTTTCTTTAATTGCCCTGTAGGCGAGAGTTAGCACTTTGAATTCCACCCTCCTTTTTACTGGGAGCCAGTGAAGGCTCCGTAGATGAGGGGATATGCGGTGTTGTATTGGATTATTACTAATGAGTCTGGCGGCCACATTTTATATAGTCTGTAGTTTTCTAATCAGGTAGTCAGGCAGACCCAGGTACAGACTAATGGCATAATCTAACTGAGACGTGATGAGTGCATGAACTACTGTCTTTCTGCAGTCATTGGTAGGAGGTGGAGAAATCCCCGCAGGAACTTCATTTTCCAGACGCATGAAGAAAAGAAATGGCTACTCTGAGTCTTATAGTAGAGAGCGGAGTCAATCTTGAACCCTAGGTTCCTGGCTGAGGGCACAGGGCAAGTTGGGGGTTTGAGCTCGGGGGGGGGGCACCATAAGTCTGAGTGGGGAGGAGATGGCTGATTGAAAAATAGAACCTCAGGTTTGTCTGTGTTCAACCTCAGACAGTTCTCGGTCATAATTGTTGAAATATCAACCAGACAATGTCTGAAGTTGGAGAAAGCTGCCTCGGATATATCCCTGAAAGAGAACACAAGCTGTATATCATCAGCATACGAGATGACACTAACCCCATGTTGTTCACTAAGTAGCATGCACTTCTTGAAGAAATCAATTGGCACCATATTGATGACACCTGATACCAAAATAGTGATAAGGGGCGACTTTAATCTTGTATCTGACGCCTCTTTGGATTGGTCACCACCAACGATGGGATTCACTGGAGCCTTTTCTCTGCAGGGTATCAGTTGGCTAGCAGAAGCAGGGCTGGCAGCTGCTTAGAGGAAATTACACCCCACCACACAGTCATACTCCTTTTTCTCAGCCGTGCACCAATCATATGTCAGAATCCACTATTTTTTAGTATCACCCTCATTACTTTCATTGATGACACAAACTGAGATCGATGAGGCCTCCATTTCAGATCATGCACCCATCCATGTTACACTTAGTCTGCCTTTGCACAATTCACAATGCAAAATGTGGCTCCTGAACCCCAAATTCCTGTCCTATGAGCCACCAGTCAGAGACGTAGAGAAGGCCATCACAGATTACTTAGTGATAAATGATGATACACACATTAAAAATAGAGACATTATGGGATGCGCCTAAGGCAGTGGTATGCAGAACATATATTGCCTTAGCGGCTCAACATAATAAGGAATGCATGATGAAGCAAACAGAATTGGAAATGGCAGTAAGGGATCTGGTGTTGACACATGAAGCGACAGGTTCCCACCGCATTAGACGACAAATGAACATTGCCCGCAAACAACTTAAGGCCCTTGATATGGATGCTGCTGAACACGCTCTTCTTCATAAGCAGGGGAAGTATTATGCAGGGGGTATCAAAGCTGGGAAATTATTGGCTCACAGGGTGTGTGCCCAAACCCACTCCTGTCACATACATAGTTTGATGGGCCGCGACCAGATGATTGAAACCCGAGACAAGGATATAGCAGCTGAATTTGGCCAATTTCTATGCCCATTTTTATGGGAGGGACATATTACTCACCAAAGATGGCACCACATATGTAGTGCAACGTCCACTGACCACCCTTGCAGAAAACATAGCAGCCCCATTAGAAACAGATATATCGGAACGTGAAGTTCTAGAAGCCATAGGGAATTTGAAGTTGGAGAAGGGTCCAGGGCAAGATAGATACATAGTTGAATTTTATGAGCAATACACATCCATATTGTCCCCCATATTGGTCCGTTTATATAATTCCTTTAGCACACGTGGAACACTTGAGGAATCCATGTGTAGCATAATCATAACGGCTATACCAAAGCTGGGGAAGTACCTCCAATCTTGTGCGTCATGTCGCACTATCTCATAACTTAACATAGATTAAAAAATCTTTACATGTATATTGGTGTGCAGGCTGGGGCAATATCTTCCCGGTCTTGTGGCCCCGGATCAATCAGAATTTATGCTGGGCTGCACTTGTGGGCTAACACAAAGCACCTTTTCCATCTATTAGACAAAGCACATAGTGCCCCGACCCCAACACTACTTCTGTCAATAGACGCCGAGTAGGCATTCAACTGAGTGCACTGGCCATTCCTTAAGGCAGTGCTGGACGCCTATGGACTGGGGCAAGCTTCCGGAGCTGGATCTGGGCCAGCTATGAGAAGCAGATGGCACTAGTGCATGTTAACAATTCAATGTCTCCCATTTCCAATCAACAGGGGCACGTGGCAGGCGTGTCCTCCCTCGCCACTCCTGTTTGCGTTATACATGGAGCCATTTGTACATTCATTGACACCCCCTCATAGAGGGAGTGTGGATGGGAGGTGAGTCACATAAAATTGTGTTATAAGTTGACAAAGTCCAATTAACCATTACCAACTCTGGACAGTTGCTACCTCAACTTTTAGAGGAGCTTGCCTCATTTAGAGAAGTCTCCGCGTTTAAAGTTAACAACACCGAGGCCTAGATGTAGGTAATTTACAATTACGGATTCGAAAATACTGAATTTTACCGATTCTGTATTTTCGAATTGGTAATTGCAATGTAGATAAAAATTCAGTAACAAATACCGAATCGGTAAGATTCGGTATTTACTGAATCAGTATTTACTGATTCGGTATTTGCCATTGATTCCTAAACGGCCTGGCCCATAGTAATAAATGTCAATTACCGATTCGGTAAAATTGTGAATTAGTCAAGGGTGGCAGGGTGTCACTTTGACACCCTGTTGCACCCCTGATTAGTGTTGGTGTGCACATGTGGTATACATACATGCCCAGGTGTAAATGCACATTTATGCATTTACATCTGAATTCCTTATTTACCACCAACTAATAGTTGGTGGTAAATAACGAATTCTTAAAGGCCAGAAGCACTCTGTTAAGTGCTTCCTACATCTTATTTACCGATTTGGTATATTCCGAATCGGTAAATGTACATTCGGTAAATACCGAATGAACATTTACCGATTCGGATTTTTCGGAATCGGTAAATAAGACTCTTACATAGGAAAAGGCTTTTACCGGTCGGTAACAGCTGATTTCGGACGTTACCGACCGGTAAAAGCCTACCTACATCTGGCCCTAAATCACAAGATTTAAATGTCACTATCCATCTTGACGAACAGAAGCAACTTACTTCAGATTTCCCCTTCACGTGGGTCACTGGAGGAATTACTTATTTGGGCATAACTATAATGTCAACTGTAGATAAATCAATATCACATATTACTCCGAGCTCCTGGGAACAGCACTCACATATATTCAGTCTTGGTGTGGGGGAAATATATCTTGGCTGGGATGTATAGCCCCTTTACAAATGTCTCTCCTGGCCAAGATTTTATATATTATGTGGGTACTGCCATTACAACCACCCATATCAGTGCTCAAAACACTGCAATCCATCATTGAATCCTTTATCTGGGGGGCAGGTGGGCCAGAATGGCCAGGGAAAGAGCATACCTACAGATTTCCAAAGCAGGTTTGGGCATACCCCATTTATGGTGTTACAACCAGGCAGCACAGCTGTGTTTTATTGTGGAGTGGCAATGTCCCCTCACGGAGAAGTATTGGTGCTTCCTGGACCAAGCAGTGGCAGGAATACACATAAGGGAAATTCCATGGCTCCTACGTCAATTGAGCCCTGCGGGGGTGTACATCTCCCCCGTTATTCAGGCTACTGTGGCAACCTGGGACAATATTAGCGCTTCTAAACAGCTCTCCACTCATATCTCTCCATCGACTCCGATCCTGAGAAATCCACACTTCCCACAGGCCTTAAAAGTGCGAGCATATGCCCAATTGCAGGAAGCCAACTGCAAATGCATTGGTGACTTGTTCGATGAACATTGTCTATTAGATTTTGAAAAATACAACTGAGTTGTGGACTCCCGAGCTTGGAGCGACGGCGTTATATAGCAGTATGACACTAGGTCACATCACAGTCCGTCAGACCACACGCTAGCAGGAAACATACCCTATCCGAGTGCTGGCTATTATCTAGAAGGGATGACCACTGACTGTTATCAGGAATATGTACGCATTCCTCAACACTACTACCAACCCCGCACATACACCTGCTAGGAATAGATGGGAGGCAGAATGTGATTGTACCTTCACCGAAAAGGAGTAGACAGTCATTTTACATCGAGCACGCACATTGGTCACCAGTGCATCTTGCAAAGAAACATTGTTAAAAATTGTCTATTACTGGTATTATACCCCGGCCAACCTGGGTCAGTGGCAGAAGGGGAAGGACGGCCAATGCTGGTGTCAGTGCAACCAGTGCGGCACACTTGTCCACTTGCTGTGGCACTGTGCCAAACTTTACCGCTACTGTTCAGATGTCTTAGCAGACATGGCCAGATGTTTCATACAGAGATACCCAACTTCCCCAGTTATGTTATGCTAGGCCTCCTCAACATTCAGAAATACCCATTGCATTCCAATAGGGGGAAGGCCATCACCTTGGCACTTTGTGCAGTAAAGCAAGTTTTACTGTCCAGGTGGGGTACGGACACGGTACCAACACATACAGACTGGATGCATAAACTCTGGGACTTACTCCGAATGGAAAGTTGACAGCTGAAATAACTCACACTTTACCCAAGTTTGAGAAACTTGGAGAGCATATCTAACACCTCTGTGACACCTATTGCGAACTCACCTTCCCAGTATGTTTATGAGTTCATTATCTCACGTCTACAGCTCACACTGATGATTAGGTTGTTACCATAAATGGACTTTAACAAGAACTTATTTTGAAGTGCATATTCTGTTTATTCTCCTTTATTATTGAGTTTCCTTTACTCCCATCCCTTCTGTTATTCCTTATGTGTTTATTCCTTGCCAGCCATTGGATGTAGGTGACCGTTGTTGTATTATTTTCTCTCTTTATCAAAAAAAAAAAGTTAGAATCCTAAAGAAGCGGGCTTTGTTCCTACAGTCACCCGCAGTCGCGCCGGGTACACAATGCCATATTTCAGGCCAAGTTTGCAGAGTTGTGCCTTGATGTTGGTGAATTTTCGCTGCGCTTCCTGGACTGCAGCAGTGTGATCAGGGTAGGTGAGCGAGGAGCCTTGGTACTGCAACGGAAAGTTCTCGCGGGCCAGTCGGAGAGCTATATCGCGGTCTCTATAATTTAAGAGATGAGCTATGATGAGCCTCGGAGGGGGTGCCCGGGGAGGCTGAGGGCTAAGGGATCTGTGTGAGCTCTCTACAAGGAATGCTTTTGAGAAGTGTTGGGGCACAAACAAGTCGCTGAGTAGAGTCTCTACAAAATGCTTTGAGCACCCCAGGATGGTTGATTCAGCCTGTCCTAAAATCCACACGTTAATCCTCCTGGATCAGACTTCTAAGTCCTTGTTTTTAACTGTCACCACCTTAAACAGTTGTTCTGTACTTTCCAAGCGAGTCACCATGTCTCCTGTCTCATCTTCGTGTGAGGATATATGTTACTCAGCTGCTTATAATCGGTGCCATGCCTATGCAGTCGCTCTCCCACTTTGTCAAGTCACGTGGCAAGGGAATCAAATCTAGCGTCAATGGACCAAAAGCCGGATCTCATTTCTGCCATAATGGCCACCGTTTCCTCAAGTGGAGGAGGATGCGCCTCTGATTCCACCTCACCATATGTTTCAAGGGTCTGTCCCGAACGGTCCAGTGCACCAGGCCTGTCTAAAGTTAACTTTCGCTGCTTGGGGTCATCGCGACCCATGTTTGCTCTGTGGAGTAATCTGTGGTTTCAGGTTAGGTGTGGTCCCCATTGGTGCTGGCTTATTAAGTATAAGGTAGTTCAGTGTAGGCCTCAGCCCCTGAGAATAGGTGAATAGTGAAGCCCAGTGATGAAGTTGATGGAGAGGTGAGTGAGCCCAGTTGGGTTCCGGTGTGCCAAGCCCCAGGGTCATCCAGGGCCCCACTGTTGCGGGGCCTCCAAGGCGTGCTTGGTCAATCACCAGCCCTGCAGCAGATGACCGCAAGAAGGTTGGGTGCAGTGCCACAACTAAGTTTAAGTGGGCAGGACTACCTGATGCAGCGACTGAAGATTGAAGAGCGAGGCAAAGCAGGCCCTTTGGAGCTCAGGTCCAGAATGTGGGTCAGGTAGTCTCCCACCACCATAGTGGAGAATATGGGAAATACAGCATTCAGCACAGTTCTCTGATGTGAAGGTGAAGGGTGCCGGGGGGTGGGGCAGGAAGGGCAGAACATCAGAAGATGCACCGGTGTGGGGGGGGAAGCGGCCATGCAGCAGGCCTTGCCGCGACCCTCAGCCACATCCCTCAATGCCCGCCGGAAGACTGCAGCAATGGCCCACAGCCACTCACCACGGGCAGGGGCTCCCGGTCTCTCCAGTCAGCACTCCAGCAGCTTTGCAGTCCCTTTACCACACTAGTGATAGTAGGATGAAGACGGAGGGGAGGTAGGACCCAGTAGGGCACTGCATCCCGGGCCTCAGGTTCACCTTCGACCCCCATCATTGCAGGGCCTCTGAGGGAGGCTGGGCCACCTCCCATTCCAGCAGTACTCCACAACAGCTCGATGGTGTAGAGCCGAGGTCAGAAAGCCCTCACTGCCTGCATTGTCGGTACAGTTGCCAAAATCTGACCATTTTAGCAGGGGAAGGTGATGGTTTTGATGAGCTACCTGCATCTTGGTCAATGGCCTGCCCACACCCCCGGGTTTTCACTTTTTAACTGTTACAGTTTACACATTGCCTCTAAATTAAGCCTGATTGCTTTGTGTCAATCTACCAGAGGGTTAAGCACATGTTTATTTATTGAGTTTAGTGTTTCACCCTGACTGTTATTATTATACTCCAATGTTTTACAGTAGAACATAGTATAACAAACGTGGATCACTTTATTCACCTGAATCGAATTTAATAAAGCCTACAGCTTGGATGCAAGTCCAATCCAAAAAGAAAGGTGCATTGGGGTATTTCATGACTGGATGAAAGAACGCACTCAAAAGAGTTTCAAAGAGTTCTGAGATTGTGGCGTCATATGCTGAATAATATAGACCACAGACATGAACCTCTCTTCCAACCACAATACATTAGCTCACTGAATTAAAACTGAGTTGTATATTTATGAGCCCCTTCCACAGCTTTTATATCACAGATTTATGAGGCCACACAAAGCCACTTTGCATGGCTTTGAATGGCCTCATAGCTATGGTGGTAAATCACTGCGTTGCCTCACTCTGCTCTAGGAAGTTATTCCATGGCTGTTGCGGTGGGAGTTTACATGCAACACGTATTGAATTTTGATGCATCCCCAGATTTACAAGGCCATGTAAACCTGGGAATGTGCTAAAACGTATTCCTCCACAAAGCAGTCCTAATGAGGAGGAGTAACGTTATTTCTTCTTGTCTTTCCTTGTATGTGTGCTGCAATCTGTAGTACACATAGAGAGAGGAAAATGCCTAGCAGGATTCTTTTTGTTCAAGAAGGTGTCCCTCCATTGCACAAAAGCAATCCTGCTTGCAACTCAGGCACCTTTTTACCAGGGTGCAAGGGTGGCTGTTTGGCTCTGCATTGGCGTTGCGCTAATGAAACGGCACCAGCGCATGGGGAAAGGGCAAAAATGCTCTGTATGCCATAGAAACTTGATGCAGGGTGCTGGCCTATATCAAATCCCCATAAATATGCCCCTGATTCTGTGCTAAGTCTTTGAAATAAAAGACAACAACTGATTGCTGGATCTTGAGCTACACATATTCTTTTAATTTATTTACTCATTACTTTGCTTACATGTGAAGAAATGATTGATAATTTTTCCGAAAAACATATTTGTAATTGCATTTATATAGCGCTTACTAACCCTGACAAGACGTTGAAGCCCTATTTGGGGTGTTGCGCGCTACTCCGGAACCCAAAAAGGATTATTGGTGAAGTAGTATAGGGAAATAGAAAATTAATTTGAGCGGTGGACATGTGAGTCTGTTAGTTGTATTGAAAAGTATAGTGGAGGGATAGAAGAGGGAGGGGTCTAGAATGTGTTTATTTGGAGATCATAGCAGTGGGAGGCGGCTTGGGATGAGTAGAGGTTAGATTGAGGGGAAGAGTCTACGGAAGTCGATTAGCAAGAAAGATGAGGTATCGGATGAGTCTAGGAGGGATACATGAGGAAAAGGTTTAAAACTCTTTTTCAGAAGATCTGAATGGTAAAATAGGTTTGAGATGATGCAAGGAGGTGCAGAAAAGGGAGTCTATAAATTTTTTTTTTTTTAGGGATCATAGTAGGAGAATGGGGTTTGGGATGAATCAGAGGGTGGAGGTAGAGGATGTAGTGAGAGAGGTATATGATGAGATATAGGGTACTACATTGGAGATGTTGAATTAGGAGAAACGTAATAAATATAAAAATACATAAGAACATGTAAGGTATATATGTATGAGAAAGGTAATATATTTAGATTTAGGTTGTATTTAATACATTCAGACTTCAGACAGTGTTACTGTACTTCAAGCTAATCAACTTGTTTTTTAAATTTGGTTTTTCTTTTAATAATTCAATAGTCAAGCAATTGTAGATTAAAAGTTATGATAAAAATGTAGGTATTTATGCAGTGACCTATATACAAAGTAAACACAGACTAATGTAAACGTATGCAATATGTACATATGTTAAACAGAGTGTCGGTAACAGCACATCAACTGAGATACATAATTGAAAATTACCTCATAGGGCAACCACTGTTGAATCAACAACATATAAAAAATAGGTTAATATTTCACACTGAGGCATGGTTCAACAGTATTGCAAGATCTGACACTCTTTTAAGTAGTTTGAAATAATGGTATGGAGGTATATTTCTAAATTATAAATAACACATTTTCTGCTTTTAAAGACCTAACTCATATTCTATCACTATAAATAAACCTCTATCTAAAAAAACAGTGCTAAACATTGTACTTCCTCTGGGGGGTTGTTTAATGTCTGCATGTTTATTGTTATTATTCTGCTGTTCTTTTGTGTGTGTATATTGGACAAGAAACAACATATGGATATATTTGAATAGATATGGCAAAATAAATGTAAGCTTTAAGGTGATAAACCAAATGCTAGATCCATATTGATGATATTTACGGATATCAATGATTATGTATTGCTTTTTGATATATCTATTTATATGTGCACAGTTAGGCCAACATAGGAAAAACTGCAATGGGTCATGCAGGAAACACATCAGCGTGTACTAAATGGCAATAACATTTATGTATAAGGCATGAGGTTTTGAACTGAACATGTTGTTCTTTCAGCCAGGGAAGATCTTTATGGTCAGTTGAAAGGTGACCATACCTTCTAGGGTAATATAAGAGCAGGAACACAGCATTTTGCACTCTTTGGGCAGGTATAAGTCACCACAATGAAGCGTAAATAGAGGTCATTGCAGATGTGCAGTTTGGAGGAAACAGAGGGGCAAACAATGCTACTTTAATACATTAGGAAGATACCGCATTACATGTCTAAGAAGGCAAAGGCTGTGATAATTAGTGTTAAAAATATAAAGCATTTGTGGTCAATTAGATAGCGCATCCTCCAGATTTAAGGCCAGCAATGATTCCTTTCTAACCGGCTCAATATTAATGGTATTTAATAAAGAAACCAATGAAACCACCAACTGTTGATGAGGCTGAAGTCAATCATGGAAAGATGCTAGAAACACTGTTTTTTGTGGTCAGTTTGGATAATAATCTATGTGTTACCTGTGTACAAATAGGTGGAGTATCCGAAGGTGAAAATCATGCAAGACAGGGAGACAATGCCTAAGCTATGTATTCAAATGTTCAAATCAGTCGAGATTGAACATTTGAAAAGATAGATTGAAACCTGTCTCCCTGTCTAGAGAGACAGGGAGACAGGTGTCTCATCTGAGTAAAAGCTGGCCAATTTGACAGATTGGGATCTCCTGATTAGGAAAACTTTGAACCATTTCAATACAGCCCCAGAAATGCTTTGCTCAACCTTGTGGACCAAAATGTTGTTTCTTGAATCAAAAGACACTGAGAGATCCAGGAGGAATGTACAGAGGCAGCAATTGTTTTTCTAGACAGGGAGAGAGACAACTGGAAGACGGTAGAAGTGAGTAACTGTGGGCACTACAACATGGACATTTGAAGAGGGAACATAGAAATTTAGCATCTTAATGACAGGCGGACTAACACCAGGGTGCTCTTTAAGAGGGAAGTTGAAGTGGGGACACAAAAAGTTAGAACCAAACAAAACAGAGGTACATAGATGCTGCTGATTGGTGGAGAGGATCATACTGCTTTCTCCGAACCTGTAGAGGCAGCCTGGGAGGAGATGAAAAGCACCTTCTGGTGAAGAGTATGAGTTAAAATCTGAAGGCACTTAGTGGAGGCAAATAATATTATTAAACGTCATTAAAGCAACCATCTGAAACTCAGAAATGGGTGTCTAAGACAATGCAGAGAAAATCCAGGAGCCATCTGGAGCACAGAGTGGGGACATCTGGGGCTCATGCGGGGGCGTTAAGGTAAATGTCATTGGGAACACAGTGAAGTAGGGTATGGGGTAAAAGAGAGGAAATGCACATAGCGAAGGTAAATGCTATTTGAAGGACAGAGATTGGGATTTGGAGTGAACATTAGTGTGTCTTCAGGGTACTTGGAGAACACTTTTAGGGTAAGCAGGCACATTGAGGTACGGTTTGGGACATTGAAGGAAACGAGGCCTTAGGGAGAAAATGGCTGGTCTAGTAAAGTGAAAAGGAGAATCTGCAACTAGGGCTGTGCATTAGAAGGTCACAGGAGGGACAAAAAGGATAAAGGACAAGCAGTGGCAGGAGGTATCGGATTCAGAGGAAGTGGCACCTTAAAACAACTGGTGATGGGGACATGGAGTGGGTGTTATCTGGAATACAGAGGAAAAGTACATTTGGGTACCTTTCATTTGAGGCAGAGGGTCTCAAGGATTGGTTCAAGTGAGATTGGGCTATGGAGATGCAGCATTTGGGGCTGTGGGGTAAGGAAGAACATCAGGAAACTAAGAGAGGTATGACCTGCTGGTGTTTAAGGAGGACAATTAGGGTGGGGGACATGTAGAATTTCTTGGAGCAAAGAATAGCTACATAGCCATCAAGAACCTGAGCATAAACTATCTCCAAATAAAAAATGCTCCCTTTGGGGGAGTCGTGCGCGATGCGACCTAAGATGGCTGCGTAGCTACGGAGCTCCGTGCCGCACCGGACATTGCAGCTGCTTTTTCGGCAGTTCCAGAACCTTTCTTGCCAACATGTGAGCACATTCTTGTGTCTTAACACTTTCTAACACGAGGCTATCTTTCTCTCCCTTCATCTTCATGGATAGCTAGCAGCATTATGCAGGTGAGTCTTTAGCTGCTTTGCAGCCACCATTTCGTTTTTTACTCTTCATCTCTTCTCCTCATGTTTCATCACATGGCTATTTTCCAACTTTTTCACTACTTTTTTTGCCTTCTCCTCAATTGAGTAACTTTCCACATTGGGAGGTCTAATTATTTAACAGGAATTTGCTGACATTTATGAGGTAATTTTACCTTTTTCTTTTTTGGTGCTTTATGAGATAATTGATAACAATAAGAGAGAGAGGGCGGGCAAGAGAAACTCTCAATCCCCCGGATTCAATATATCAAACAAAAAGAGAGTGTCATGCGCAAAAAGGTTTGTGTATGAACACAGAGGCAGAGACTGTGAAAAATTCCCTTCTAAGAACAAACTGGAAATCTTTTAGGGATTTTTTGGAAGCCCTCACTCACCAACCTGGTTGGTGACATGCTTCATCATCGGGCCCACCAGTAGAAGAAGCCGAATGCCTCCCTGGTGTGCTACAACGCTAGGTTACTGCGGAGCTGGTTTTTCGTGACCGTGATGTGAAAACAGGAAATGTGATCCAAAAATGTCTGGAACTGTACCAAACAAAAAATGTGTTCACTGGTCAGTCAGACATGGTTAAAAGACATGTGTGGGAGAACTACCATAAATTATGATGGAGGTTTCCACTTATAGTGGGGTTGACATGTTTCTGCCCGTTTATGTGTATAATTTACTGGGCATTCTTCAGGACCGTGTTGAGTGTACTTTGGCGGTATGGGCGCGCTAAGGCCCACCCTGACCAGAGGACGTGAAAGTTAAAATAAAGATATTAGTGTAAAAATTAGTGCAAGAAAACAAACCACAAGTTGTGGGTATTACCTCTGCTATGAGGAACCTGTGTAGTCTGGAAAGACAAAGAGACATACAAACATATAAGACAGACGTATACATTATGCTCTCGGTATAAGAATGTTTTCTGCTTGGTCAATCTCTGCACCAGAGTGCTGTATTCTAGTCTGGAAGTGACCCCTGTGCCATAAGTTACATGTTAGTGCAAGAAACGCTGTATAGTTGTCCAGGGGGGCATTACAGGCGTGTGGACATGCACTATGGCAAAAGGAAATAGGGCCACACAACAGAGTGGCTAGTTGTACAACACTCGTGAATAGCGATCAATGGGCCATGAATGTACGGCCAAAAGTGCTAGCATCTAAAGTGACACGCTGAACAAATATATAAGGCATGTTAATCTCACTTGTAGTTTAAAAGATCCACGCCCCATAGGTCTCAGGAGGGGGTGGAGGCGACAATGGCACACCCTGTAGGGGGACATTAGATAGAGGAAAGCCAGGTAAAATTACGCGCCAAAATGGTAGCGAAGAAATAGGTTACTTAGCTCTGTGTAAATGTTGAGAGGAATTCTTACGCCCGCAACGCCTGGCATCCGCTCGGCACCTAGCATCTCCTGTAACCAGACCTCGTGGATGTGGGCCGGAGCACGGAGAACGCTAATGTGGAGTGCCGGTGGGGGCCGGGTGATGCGCGACGTGCGGCAGCCAATCAGAGAGCTGCTCTGGGAACGAGGCTTGGGAAACAAGCCCGGGAAGTAGCCAATCATTGGGCCCGTCCCAGGAGAGGCTTGGAACTCAAGCCACATTGGAAACTATGGAAATTTACCTGGTGAATTTCATGAGCAGACACTCGAAAGTCCGAGTTGCTCTGGCTGGTCTCGGGCCCCTCCTAAATGATAGATAGGAGTTGCGCCCTGAAAATAGAAGGAAATAGAAAGGTTGCGAATCTAGAATCATTACTGCTGGTTTTGGATCATTTGATGATGTACTCGGTGAATAGGACGGAACAAATCAAGTCAAGTCAAGTCAAAGTATGCTTTATTCGAGATTCACTCATAAAAGCAAGACATACAATAATTAAAAATTCAATTAAATTTACTGTTCATTATTACGAATACTAAGCATACTATTTACAAATTTTGACTCAATGAAAACCAGTGCGATATTTAAATACATGACAAGATAAAATAGATTTAAAAAATATTAAAAAAGATAAGATTGCATAAATTAAGACAGTTTATAATAAAACCGTTAGTAGAATATAAAAATGCAGAGAAACATTGCAGACAGAGAATAATCAAATGACTAGCAGTCTCTGTATAATCGACCATGCCCATCCTAAGTATTTAGCAGTGGCTATTACTATCCATGTTAAAGTGCTAGTGCATATTACACGCAGAGCAATGGTACCCCTGATTGCCCCCAAATTCCTACACATCGGTACTAGCCATACACGTCTAGGGTCAGAGTAAGCCGGGCAAGTGAATAGAAGATGGCCCGTTGTTTCTTTAGCCAAACCACACGCAGGGCATATATCACTCAGTCCACCATCCCATCTGGCTGTCAAGGATCTGAGAGGAAGTCAGCCTGCTCTCAGTTGAAACAAGAGCTTTCTATCGCCAGGCCTGGCTATGATATCCCAATAAGGTTCCAAGGAAGGATACAATTTAACGTCTAGAAAACTCTTGGTCATAGATCCTAGACCAGAGCTGCCCCAAGCCCGGGATGCTATCTTCTCCCAATAGATTTCATTTAGCACCTTTTTTGTTGGAAAAGTTGCTCCCGCTGGGTCAGCCCAAAGTGCGCTCATACCAAGCTCAGTCAAGACTGTGTTTAGCGTTTTAAGCCACTCATTTTTATGAAATGTATCTGATTTAATAATGTCTAAGAACCCTATGGCGTAATGAGAGAGCTCCGGTGTAGTCCAAAGCCTACGCCAGTACAATATTGGTCGAAGCCTGGCCAGGTCTGTGACAGCTTTTCTGCCTAGCTCATACCTAAGAGGCAGCAAGGGAGTGCTCTTAGGAACACAAGTAATAGCCCGTAAAAACTTGTTTTCCGATGATTGGAGCAAAGATAGTTTCTCGAACCCCCAAAGCTCAGCACCATAAAGTGCAGATCCGAGGGCCTTTGCTTCATACACCTGGAGAGCGGGCTTTACAGGTTTCGTTAAGGATTTTCTATGATCAGAGCTAATAGCACCTGATAGCTGCCTATGCCTTAGTGTAGCAATATCTATATGCTGTCCCCTGCCATTCTTATTTGAAATATGTATACCGAGGTAGGTAAAAGTATTCACCACCTCTAGAGGACGGCCATTCATAATGATTTTTGATTTGAAGCTACGGTGGGGATTAAAGATCATCAGTTTTGTCTTTGCGACATTAACCTCAAGCCCATGCTCCTTACAGAATAAATCAAAAATAGACAAAGCACGCTGCAGACCACTTGGAGTTTTTGATAGGATGAGCGTGTCGTCTGCAAACATTAAAATAGGCATTTTTAAGCCAGCTAGTGAAGGGGCGTCTACCTCTGCAGATTACATACGTGCAACCACACCGTTAATATATAGTGTAAAAAGGGTAGGTGCCATTGCACAGCCTTGCCGGACTCCCCTCTCCACCGGGAAATCCTCTGTCACCATACCCTGACCTCCCCACTGTATTTTGGCATAAGTTGCTGTGTGGAGCCGCATTACCAGTGTCATTAATTCAGTTGGTACACCCAAGTCCTTTAGAACAGACCACGGTCCTCCACTGCAGCAAGTTAAAACGGAAAACCTGGTCCACCGTACTTGTGGACCTGCGGAATCCCGCCTGAAAGGGAGACAAAGCATCATTTTCCTCCGCCCAGTCAAGTAGCCTATTCACGATCACACTCCCTACTATCTTTTGGGAAGTGTCGATAAGGCTTATTGGCCTGTAGTTGCCAGGATGGGATAAGTCGCCTTTCTTGAAGACAAGTATTATTACCGCACCCTTCCAGGATAGCGGTACCTCGGCACCCCTAGCAATAGCATTAATAATTAGACAGATGTATTTGTACCAATGTTCCTTATCATTGATAAAGACGTCGGCTGGTACACCGTCCAATCCAGGGGCGCGCCCACTGGCCACAGAATTCAAAGCAGCCAAAATCTCAGTAGGACAGATAGAATTTTCTTTGAAATGGGATGGAGTTATGATTACTGCAGTAGGGACTTGGTTTGTTTCAGCATACTGCATCTGAAATTTTTTAACCATTCCCCTTCCGGAACATTGTTGTTTGGAGGATCAGGAAAACCCTCGCCTCCCCACTTCACAATATTCCAGAATAATGTAGAATCATTTCTGTCACTAGCTCTTTTTAGTTCAGACCAGTGATGCTCATCCCAAGCTTTTTTTGCCTTTGTTATAGTATTTTTGTATTCCCTTCTGGCAGTTTGTATAGCAGTGGCCTGTCTCCCTTTTATAGCAACACCCAGGGCAAGTCGTGCATCCCGACAACAAACATTATACCATCTTGGATGTTTGGGAGCTCTTGCCCCATTGGCCTTTACAGGCTTAAGAAAGTGGTTCTTTATTAAAGAGAAAAGGGTTTCATGGATTTTAACCACACTACCTAAACCTGAGCAAGAGGACGTGTTATTTTCCAAGGCTAATATTGATTTGTCAGCCTCGGCATTAATATTCTCCATGGCCTGCAAGTTGGACACTACATTAGTCCATCTCAGCCTTCGCATGTCATTCGTGGGGACGATCAAAGGTGAGGTAGAAGCAATGGAACCTAAGGACCCGTTAGAAGATGCCCACCATTTGTGTTCTGTACACAGGGGATTATGATCACTTTCGCACCTTCCCACAACCTCCATATCACATACTAACGGCCAGAGTTCCAGGCTACAAAGTACATAATCAATTCGACTTCTATGCCGCCCATTGTCAAACATCATTGCCCCATGCTTATCACTTAAAGTCCTCCCATTTAGTGCTCTTAGACCTTTTTCAAGACACATAGCATTTAAACCAATCACATCCTCTGTCCATCTGACAACTGGTTTCAACTCTAATTTGGGAACACCCCATTGCCAATCCACATCATCACCAAGGAAATTCTCGTCTGTGGCTAGGGGTTCAAATGTTCGATTGAAATCACCTGCAATGATAATGTTTTTGTCTTGGGAGTAATTCTCAAGTAGGGAACCCAAGGCCACTAAAACCTCTAGCCTCTCACTCCTGGAGCTCCTTACATATACATTGTAGACGTCAATCAGACCCAAAGTATCCGAGGTCAATCTGATTAGTTGGATGTCGCTGTGGCTAGTGTTGATTACTTTAATGACCAGTTTCAATGACTGGCGGACCCAAATGGTAAGACCACCCATAGGTCTCCCCTTGGGGCCCTTTAGTGCGGGCACAGAGTAATTCAGATATCCTTGTGCAAAGGATGGGTCACAGCACCAGGTTTCCTGGAATATACACAAATCAAAAGAATTGATAAAACAAACCCAATCACCAGAGTCAAGTTTTGAGGCGAGTCCAGCAATGTTCCATGAATGAAATTTCCCCCCCATATCCTTGTTGCCATCCAGGGGCTTGGGTAGAGGATCTGCCTCATTAACCACTGGTAGATCTTGAACGGCCAAACTTTGCAAATCAAAGTGGTGGTTAGAGTGAATGTCATTCTTGTTCGCGAGCACAAGCTCCAGATTATCCCTGGCTAAAGGGGCCACATCCCTTATTAAACCTTTGTCATGGGTAGAGGGGTAGAAATTTACACTCTCAAGGGCTGGCTGCAAATGTTGCCTATCTGAAGAGGCAACACACAATTCAGGCCTAAAAACCTTGTTTTTTCTCAGTGGGAACGTACTCTCTTTTCCAGCTGGTGCCCTTTCTTTCATACTAGCAACTTGCTGGGGGAGTAATGGTTGTCAATCGATGTCATTTAGGCCAGAGTCAGCCTTCCCTCTCATACGTTCAGGGGTAGCAGGGTTGGGCATTACAGTATGGGGGCATGCTTTCCTTAACTGTATCTGAGTTTGCGATGGACCACTACATCTAAATTCCAAGGTAAAAAGATTTTCTGCAAGGAAAGGGGATTTCAATGTTAACTCTATAGAGTCACTGACAAGATCAGGCGGCTCAATCTTCTCGCCTCTATGATGTCTTCCCTGATCACCGAAAGGCATCCTCTGACATGGCGCAGCCAATAAATGGCTTTGTTAGTCAGAGAATCCGGGTGCTCTCTGTTTCCATATATTGGACTTGTTCATTTTGGAACATTAGTCATATATATGATATTTTTGTTTTTGTTAGGGTCATTTTTGTAATAAGGGTTCATTTTAATTCCTGCCCCTTGGGTTAATGAAACATCAGTCATATTGGGTGAGGTTAATTGGGGCGCAGCTGGCCTCTTGATAGTTTGGCTAGTTAATAAACCCTTCCCCTTGCTGTTAGGGCTTCGGGGAGGTGAGCCAATGTCCCTCTCTTTCTGCACAGAGTTTGTAGTATTTAATTCTGTTAATTTCCCCATTGGCTTGGTGTTAGATTGTTTTTCCCATCTACCTTAGGGAACTTTACTGGCATCGCCAATTTTCCTCGGGATTGGATTGCATATTGGCTGCCCCACTTTGGTTTTTGAATTTAATGTAGCCATATCTTTTTCAGAAATCTGGGTGGTTAGATTAACAATTAATGACCTGAGTGCCTCTATTTCATCTTTTAATAAAATAACCAAGTTGGATAGAGTACCAATATCCATGGGCAACAAATTACCCCTGTCACAGGTGTTATTGGTAGGAGGGAGAGGCTCATTATGAACCTCTGCTAAAACTGCAAACCTGTTACCTAGAAGATTGTGAGGGGCTATTACAGTTTGCTCAATGTCACACTCAGGATCACCAAGGATAGGCCCTGCCACAGGAGTAGGAGATTCGTTCAACTCATTAGGGCATACCTCTAGAGGGATGTCTAAACTTTCCTGGCTTTTCTGCTTCCGTTTGGCTTTAAACATAGCCGGTATTTTCAGTTGCTCATTGAAGACGTTAGTTATGGCCGGGTTGTCCCCACCCTTATCCGACTCAGGATGCACAGTTTGATTAGTGTCGAGGATTTCCCTGCACTCCTCCACAAGTATATCAATGCGGTCAGTTACATCACTAGTGGCAGAGTGATTAGCCCTTTTGCCTAATCTTTTCTTCTTACGGAGCTTTTGAACATTGTCTGACCCATTCCCCCCTCCATCAATTTTCGTTTCCCCATGTAGCCTGTGGAGGTGGAATAGGTGGCTGTGCTATTATAATATTATACAATCCAGATTTAAACCAGTATTGGAAAGAAGGGACAAATCTCTTACAGTTAGTTGGCTGGATGTTAGCGATGTGGCCCGTCCCGTCCCAGATCGTCCCCGGACGGCCACAGATGGCCCGCCCCCTCTGCCCGGGCTCAGCCCGGCTAGTCCCGCATGCGTCCCGCGGGGCGGGAGGCGTTCGGTGAACTTAAGGCGCCTCCGGGCACGTTGGGAGCGTCACAGGACTGCGACGGCCCCCAGTGCTGCTGGAAATGTAGTCCAGAGATGCTGGACTACTACCGTTCCCCTCACGGCGTCCGTTGTTGAAAGGACATGCTGCTGCTGGAGCCTGGCGGTGATGCCGTTCCCCTCACGGTGGGCAGCGTTCTGCAGGAATGCCCCCAAGAGCGCTCGGTGAACTTCCCACCACCCCCCTTTTGTAAATCGATTTTGGCCACTATAGGTGTGGCAGGGTATACTCAGACATGAGTCCCTTTCTCACTGCTCCATCAGGATTCAAGCAAGCCGGGCCGAAGAGGCTGAAATGCCAGAAACCGGTCCCCGGTAGCTTGTCTCCTTTCTGGTAAAGAATTGGCTTGGTAGTTTAGTCTGCCCTGTTCCCATGATGCACTGGGCCAGGGACAGACTGATTTGCATATAGCCATGTTCTGAGCTGGGATGGGGCAGTGAGATAAATAACGGTGATGGATCAAGCCCTGATCTTTGGACTGGGTAAGAGTGGTCTGCTCAATTCAGACACTCTGTTCATCACCACCACCCCCCTTTTGTAAATCGGTGAACTTAAGGCGCCTCCGGGCGCGTTTGGAGCGTCACAGGACTGCGACGGCCCCCAGTGCTGCTGGGAAATGTAGTCCGGAGATGCTGGACTACTGCCGTTCCCCTCACGGCGTCCGTTGTTGGAAGGACGTGCTGCTGCTGGAGCCTGGCGGTGATGCTGTTCCCCTCACGGCGGGCAGCGTTCTGCAGGAATGCCCCAAGAGCGCTAGGCGCTCGGTGAACTTAAGGCGCCTCCAGGCGTGTTGGGAGCGTCACAGGACTGCGACGGCCCCCAGTGCTGCTGGGAAATGTAGTCCGGAGATGTTGGACTAATGCCGTTCCCCTCACGGCGTCCGTTGTTGGAAGGACGTGCTGCTACTGGAGCCTGGCAGTGATGCCGTTCCCCTCACGGCGGGCAGCGTTCTGCAGGAATGCCCCAAGAGTGCTCGGCGCTCGGTGAACTTAAGGCGCCTCCGGGCGCGTTGGGAGCGTCTCCGGACTGCGATGGCCCCCAGTGCTGCTGGGAAATGTAGTCCGGAGATGCTGGACTACTGCCGTTCCCCTCACGGCGTCCGTTGTTGGAAGGACGTGCTGCTGCTGGAGCCTGGCGGTGATGCCGTTCCCCTCACGGCGGGTGCGTTCTGCAGGAACAAATCAAAAACGGAATTAGAATGCAGGTCAAGGGGACGCTTGGATGGCTAAAGAGTCCTCCGCCCAAGTTACATGGGTCAGTAATAAATGGTTACTCTGGAGAGTGCAGAACATTATGTAGCACGTCTCCTGTGAATAAAACCAAGTAATACCAAGGGCCTGGGAAGTGTTGGATGGACAATCAGCCCAGGGTAAAGGAAATAATGTAGATCACATACTGGGATTAAAGGTCGGTATACTCAGGGAGCATGTATCACACATTACTTTACTGGAATGATTGTATAGTCAATGCCATATATTTTGAGAGAAAGAAAGGTCAGCGTTTCAATACTGTAGACCAGGGGATCTGGTCATTCAGCCCATGCAGATGTGTGCTAAGTCTGTACACCCAGCGTTGTTCTTCCTCGTACAGCACACTGGCGATGTTTCCCTCTGAGTCAATTTGCTCAATGATGGTCCACTGAAGGTCATTGGGAGTATGATTCTGTTGAAGGAAATGCTCACTCAGCTTGGTGGTTATTTTACGGCCTCTGATGTTACTACGGTGTTCGCAGATACGTTGTTTAATTTTGCGAGTGGTCATTCCAACGTATCTTTTTCCGCAGGTGCAGGTGATGAGATAGACGACATTCGTGGAGTTGCAGTTCGTATGTTTATTTTGTATCCATGTTTTTCCTGGTTCAAGGGAAAGTTGTTTTGTGTGTGTCGTCAGGTGGCACACACTACAATTTGAACAGGGATAGTGTCCAACAATCGGGCGCAGACCTCATGCACTAGTGACTAGTGTCGTAGTTTTCTGTATCAGAGGTTTTAAGTAGTGATCACAGAAAGTTGACAGGGGTACGAGGAGGGATCCAATCCCTGACACAATAGGTCTACCTGGAGGTGAGATTTTATTTTTCTGAGTCTTTGGCAGGGTATAGAAGTATTGAATTGTCGGTCTTTTCTGCTTCTTTTACAAGGTTGTGAATCCGTGTCCTCAATTCAGGTGTCGGGTCTTCTGTCAGAGGAGTGTAATTGGTTCTGTTATTGAGGAGGTCCATATATACTTTATCATAGTCTGAGGTATTTTGGATCACTATGCCACCACCCTTTGTCGCTCTTAAGACTTGCGAGGGCTTGATATTCAGAGGCCGAAAAGTTCTTAAAAGGTGTCGGTGCAGGTAGGGATTCCATGTCATTGAACACTGCCTGTTCAAATGCCGTAATCTCTGCCGGGATGGTGTGCGGGGGTGGGACAAAGGTTGATTTTAACCTCAAGTTGGTATCAGAAATAGGGACATCTATAGTCGGGTCTTCCTTGGACTCAAAGAATACTTTTCATTTCAGTTTCCTGAAAAATTCTGCTAACTCACAATGGAGTTTGAATTTATCCGGTCTGGAAGTCAAGGTTCTGGAGAAAGGCCTTGGGTTTGTTCCCACTGCCAGACCAGATAAATTCAAACTCCATTGTGAGTTAGCAGAATTTTTCAGGAAACTGAAATTAAAAGCATTCTTTGAGTTCAAGAAAGACCCAACTATAGATGTCCCTATTTCTGACACCAACTTGAGGTTAAAATCAACCTTTGTCCCACCCCCGCACACTATCCCGGCAGAGATTACGGCATTTGAACAGGCAGTGTTCAATGACATGGAATCCCTACCTGCACCGACACCTTTTAAGAACTTTTTGGACTCTGAATATCAAGCCCTCACAAGTCTTAAGAGTGACAAAGAAATCACCATTAAACCTGCGGATAAGGTTGGTGGCATAGTGATCCAAAATACCTCAGACTATGATAAAGTATGTATGGACCTCCTCAATAACAGAACCAATTACACTCCTCTGACAGAAGACCCGATACCTGAATTGAGGACACGGATTCACAACCTTGTAAAAGAAGCAGAAGAGAGCGACTTTGTCTCTAAAAATGAGGCGGCCTTCTTAACGGCCGGTGGCACGACAATTCCATACTTCTATACCTTGCCAAAGACTCACAAAAATAAAATCCCACCACCAGGTAGACCTATTGTGTCAGGGATTTGATCCCTCCTCGAACCCCTGTCAACTTTCTGTGATCACTACTTAAAACCTCTGATACAGAAAACTACGACGTACCTTAAAGATACAAAGACTGGAACAAGTAACTTTCGAGGAAGACTATATTATCCTAGTGATGCTTGATATTGAGAGTCTTTACACTAGTATCCCCAAAATGAGACCCTGAGAGTTCTAGCAACAGCTTTGAACTCAATAGAGTAGCAATACCAAACTCCTAAGTCTTTCATATTACAATGCGCTACAATGGCCTTAAAAGAAAATTATTTCGAACATAAAGGCAAATTATACCTCCAGAGTACTGGAACTTCGATGGGCAGCACATTTGCTCCCATCGTAGCGGGTCTGTATGTCCACGATTTTGAGTCCAGACATATTATACCATCCAGCAACCCTTTTGCCTCTTCCATAGGACTATGGAGGATGTACATTGATGATATTTTCCTAATCTGGAAAGGCGGCCAAACATCCTTGGAGCTATTTCTGAGCTGGGTCAACACCTTAGACTCATATCTAAAATTTACACACAGCTTCAGCAAGAAAGAAGTAATATTTCTGGATGTAGTAATCGCAGTGAGTGGTATAACGCTAACCACAAAAACGCATTACAAGCCAACAGCAAAGAACAACCTATTGGAGTTTTCAAGCTTCCATCCAAGGCCGCTCAGGGAGAACCTACCCTATGGCCAGTACCGTAGGATACGCAGAAACTGCAGTAACATCAATGATTATAAGACCCAGGCAGTTGACCTCACACAGAGACTAAAATCAAGAGGATATCCTGCCAAAATCCTTGAAAAGGGTAAGAAATGAGCAAGAAACCAACCACGTGAGGCACTTCTGGAGGACACCATCAGGGAACCTACAGAGATACCACTAACGTGTGTTACAACTTACAGCAGTCTTTCAAATGATATGAAGAAATCAGTGAACAGACACAGGAGAATAATCACGAGTAACAAAAGAGACTGGCAAAAACCGCTTTTCTCCTTCAAAAAGGCCATAAGCCTCAAGGATTCTCTGGTCCACAAACGACCAAAAACAGACAAACCCAACCCCCACAATGACAGATCAATCACTAGTGCATGGGGTCTGCCCCCGATTGTTGGACACTATCCCTGTTGAAATTGTAGTGTGTGCCACTTGACGACACACACAAAACAACTTTCCCTTGAACCAGGAAAAACATGGATACAAAAGAAACATATGAACTGCAACTCCACGAATGTCGTCTATCTCATCACCTGCACCTACGGGAAAAGATACGTTGGAATGACCACTCGCAAAATTAAACAACGTATCTGCAAACACCGTAGTAACATCAGATGCCGTAAAATAACCACCTAGCTGAGTGAGCATTTCCTTCAACAGAATCATACCCCCAATGACCTCCAGTGGACCATCATTGAGCAAATTGACTCAGAGAGAAACATTGCCAGTGTGCTGTACGAGAAAGAACAACGCTGGGTGTACAGAAATGGCACACATCTGCATGGGCGGAAATGACCAGATCCCCTGGTCTACAGTATTGAAACACTGACCTTTCTTTCTCTCAAAATATATGGCATCGACCATACAATCATTCCAGTAAAGTAATGTGTGATACATGCTCCCTGAGTATACCAACCTTTAATCCCAGTATGTGATCTACATTATTTCCTTTACCCTGGGCTGATTGTCCATCCAACACTTCCCAGGCCCTTGGTATTACTTGTTTTTATTCACAGGAGACGTGCTACATAATGTTCTGCACTCTCCAGAGTAACCATTTATTACTGACCCATGTAACTTGAGTGGAGGACTCTTTGGCCATCCAAGCGTCCCCTTGACCTGTATTCTAATTCCGTTTTTGATTTGTTCCGTCCTATTTACCGAGTACATCATCAAATGATCCAAAACCAGCAGTAATGGTTTTATATTCGCAACCTTTCTATTTCCTTCCATTTTCAGGGTGCAACTCCTATCTATCATTTAGGAGCGGCCCGAGACCGGCCAGAGCAACTCGGACATTCGAGTGTCTGCTCATGAAATTCACCCGGTTAATTTCCATAGTTTCCGATATGGCTTGAGTTCCAAGTCTCTCCTGGGACGGGCCCAATGATTGGCTATTGCCCGGGCTTGCTTCCCAAGCCTTGTTCCCAGAGCAGCTCTCTGATTGGCTGTCGCACGTCACGCGTCACCCGGCCTCCACCGGCAGTCCACATTAGCGTTCTCCGTGCTCCGGCCCACATCCACGAGGTTTGGTTAAAGGAGAAGCTAGGTGCCGAGCGGGTGGCAGGCGTTGCGGGCGTAAGAATTACTCTCAACATTTACACAGAGCTAAGTAACCTATTTCTTCGCTACCATTTTGGCGCGTAAGTTTTTACCTGGCTTTCCTCTATCTAATGTCCCACTACAGGGTGTGCCATTGTCGCGGCCACCCCCTCCCGAGACCTATGGGGCGTGGATCTTTTAAACTACAAGTGAGATTAACGTGCCTTATATATTTGTTCAGCGTGTCAATTTAGATGCTAGCACTTTTGGCCGTACATTCATGGCCCATTGATCGCTATTCACGAGTGTTGTACAACTAGCCACTCTGTCGTGTGGCCCTATTTCCTTTTGCCATAGTGTATGTCCACACGCCTGTAATGCCCCCCTGGGCAACTATACAGCGTTTCTTGCACTAACATATAACTTATGGCACAGGGGTCACTTCCAGACTAGAATACAGCACTCTGGTGCAGAGATTGACCTAGCAGAAAACATTCTTTTACCGAGAGCATAATGTATACGTCTGTCTTATATGTTTGTATGTCTCTTTGTCTTTCCAGACTACACAGGTTCATCATAGCAGAGGTAATTCCCACAACTTGTGGTTTGTTTTCTGGCACTAATTTTTACACTAATATCTTTATTTTAACTTTCACGTCCTCCGGTCAGGTTGGGCCTTAGCGCGCGCCATACCGCCGAGGTACACACAACACGGTCCTGAAGAATGCCCAGTAAATTATACACATAAACGGGCAGAAACATGTCGACCCAACTATAAGTGGAAACTTCCATCATAATTTATGGTAGTTCTCCCACACATATCTTTTAACCATGTCTGACTGACCAGTGAATACATTTTTTGTTTGGTACAGTTCCAGACATTTTTAAATCACATTTCCTGTTTTCACATCACTGTCACAAAAAACCAGCTCCGCAGTAACCTGGCGTTGTAGCACACCAGGGAGGCATTTGGCTTCTCCTGGTGTGCCCGATGATGAAGCATGTTACCAACCAGGTTGGTGAGTGAGGGCTTCCAAAAAATCCCTAAAAGATTTCCAGTATGTTCTTAGAAGGGATTTTCCACAGTCTCTGCCTCAGTGTTCATACACAAACCTTTTTGCGCATGACACTCTCTTTTTGTTTGATATATAGCTTTATTAGAAAAGCCTTTTCTTGGTCTTTGACTAATGTTTCATGGGTAGGAGTAAATATTTACTCCACTGCACTAAAAGACAGAAATTCAATGATCCAGCAGCTTGCTTTACCCACTCTACAGCTTCAAATAATTCCTCACACCCCTCTGAGGTTTTGGCACAAAAGGCTTGTTCTAGTAACACATCTTTATTGACCATGGCATCTAAAGCACAACTAAATTTTGCTACCATTAAGAGATTCCAACGTGAGCCTCCCTCTCCTCCGAAATCTTTTCTCCGGTTTCTCTGGATATTGTTTTGGCGGAACTTTGTGCCCCTAGACCATTCATCAAGGAAACAAACTCTCACCTACAGACCATGGATAACAAATGGTCATTTGAGGAATCCAGCGTTACTATGGTGGAACAGCATCTTAGCGATGTACAAGACTCATCTTCCAGAATTTCACCTTTGGAGTAGGGGGGTTCTACAACTTAGAAGATCAACAGAGGATCTTGAAAATA
This sequence comes from Lissotriton vulgaris, assembly GCF_964263255.1. Classification (NCBI taxonomy): domain Eukaryota; kingdom Metazoa; phylum Chordata; class Amphibia; order Caudata; family Salamandridae; genus Lissotriton; species Lissotriton vulgaris. Next base: position 16,924 of record NW_028247065.1, on the reverse strand, counting down.
GAAATCGTCACATTAACTTGCGCCTTTACGGTCTTCCTGAAGGCCTTGAAGGGGATGACCCTGTTGGATACGTTACTTCCTGTTTTCCACAGTTCTTGGGTCTCCCTTCTTCGACCAAATGAAATATTTAACAAGCACATAGACTGGGTCCATGTTTATCCTCCTCAGCTGCTCCATCCAGACCTCGTGGAATAATTATTTTAGTTTTACAGTTCACGGACCTCCTACAAGTGATGAGTGCAGCTAAATCCCCAAAACAGCTGACTTGCCATGGCACAAAAGTATTTATTTCTCAGTATGTTTCAACGGCCACCACCAAGCGGCAAAAAGAATTCCTTGATCTCCGTCCCGCTCTTCTTTCCTTGGGTGAGCGGTATTGATTATTCCACCTGTGCCTGTTTAAGGTCACCTTCTTCAACAAAACTTCTATTTTTGAGGATCCGGCAGATCTCAGAAAATTCATTCCGTCTCATTCTACTGCTTCAATGGAGATTGCTGGCCCTCCTCCTGACACTTGATTTTAATGTTTCTTTTGTTGTGGTCATTTAGTTAATTATGCTACGATAGGAATATGTTTTTTAGTTCCAAGTTTTTTTTTTGTTGGCATATCTCTCTGTTTCCTATTACAGGATCTTTGAAACCCACTGTGCTTCTATTTCATGTTCCAGCTCCTGTCTATGTTTAATTGACGTCCTGGTGTGGTGCCCTGTGTTGAGTGTGCTGTTTTGGTTTGTCCGTTGCCGCCTACCATCCTTCCCTTTGTTCCCCTGTAAAGGTACGTACCACAGTCATCATCTTTGACATGTACTGTCTTCTCTTACTCATATTCTTCCTTCCCTCCTCCTCTTTCTTCTTTAATGTCTTTTCCCCCTTCTTTTTCCTGGTAGTATTGCATTCTTTCTCATATATGCTTTTATCTCCACGTCATTTCTTGACTTTCCTCTTCTATGTATTTTTTCCTTTCTCCTTGACACCTCAGCAGTTTTTATCTCTTCCTCTTCCTTCCTCCCCTTTTCTCTTACTTCATTACTTCATTGTTGAATGCATTGTTCTTTATTTATTGTTGATATTTTACATTTAGAGTTAATTCATGGAATGTGAAAGGTTTTATTAATCCAATTAAAAGACAGAGAATATTATCATATCTTGCCTCTTATAAACCTGATTTGGTCTTTCTACAAGAAACCCATCTTACAGAACCAGAGGCATTAAAATTGAAAAAAGGTTGGGTTGGTTCAGTTTTAGTCTCTCCTCCTCTAAAAGAAATGGTGTTATAATTTTATGTTACAAAAAAATGAAATATAAAGTTATATCGCAGGAGATAGATACAGAGGGGAGATGGTTGTTAGCTAAATGGTTCATTAATAATATTTGCTTGGTCCCTACTCAACCAGACTACTCTTTTATGCCTTTGGTCACACAAAAATGTATTCAGTTTAGAGATGATCTCTTTATTCTAGGAGGTGATTGCAATCAAGTTGTTGACCCCTTTCTTCACCTCCAGTCTCAGGTACGCTTCACTCCTCATAAATCTCATAAACAATTTCTTGATTCTATTTTCCAAAACACACCTTGTGGATGCTTGGAGGCTTTCTCACCCTGATGCTATTGACTTTTCTTTTTTCACTCCACCTCACAATTCTCTTTCTCGCCAGGACTATATCTTTCTTTCTCAATCTTTATCTCAAAATCTTTTCTCTTCCTCTATCAAACCCAATTTCATTTCTGATCATGCTCCGATTGAGGCTGACTTTAATCTACTCCCTCCACATCCATTATCCTCCCATTGGCGTTTTAACAATTCTCTTCTGCTGGACCCTCTTTTCTCTTCTGCCTTTACCTCCTTTGCTAAAGAATTTCTTTAACTAAACAGTGATCACAATACTCCCCCACTATATATTATGGGATGTTTTTAAAGCCACGGCTCGGGGTTTTATCAGAGAATTTGCCACAAAAAAAAGAAACATTTCCTTCCACATCATAAAGCTACTCTAGCAAATATTGAGGCCCAAGAGAACACATTTTTCACCTCACCATCGGACTCTATCATACAAGATCTTGTTCATGCTAAATTAAACTTTAGTAAAGCTACCACTGATAATGCATCTTCTATACTTCTCCAAACCAGCGATCAATATTATGGTGGCATAATAAAATTGGTAAACTTCTGGCTAATTACCTTAAATCTTGGAAAGACTGTACTCTAATTGACTCTATTTACTCCTCAGATGGTAATCTTATTCATAAAGATCAAGACATTCTCAACAAATTTATGCTACTTTATAAAGATCCATACACCCCAGAATCTCCTCATTCTAGTCGTCTTATTTAATCTTATCTCAATAAAATTTCGGCCCCTACTATCAGTCATCTTAATTTTTCTACACTTGAAACGGACTTATCCCTTAAAGAAATATCCAATGCTTTAACAGTTTTAAAGAAAGGCAAAACCCCCGGACCGGATAGTTTTACAGTCACATTTTATTTACATTTTTCTAATATGTGACTTCCTAAGCTTTTAGATCTTTTTCATTCTTTTTTTTCTCTCTGGTAATATATATGGCACAAGAAGCCACAATTTGTTTGATCCATAAAGAGGGTCGAGATCCCATGTTTTGTAAAAATGATCGCCCATTATCCTTGGTCAATGAAGATTATAAAATATTTGCTAAATTAGTTGCTCTACGTCTAGAACCTCTTATGCCTTACCTGGTTGGTAAGGAGTAGTGTGGTTTCATCAAGGGTAGATTTACCTCAGAAAAGTCTCATCTATTTCTTAATGTCTTAAACAAAATCCCTTTTCTTTCTTCCTCCTTAGCGGCAATTTCAGTTTTGCTTTGGCCCCAAGATGATTTCTCTTATTTTCTTAATATATTCTGCCCCTAGAGCATCAGTATTAGTTAATCGCTGTATATCTTCCTATTTTCATTTACAACATGGAGTCCGTCAAGGCTGTCCTGTTTCCCCCTTTTTTTTCTCCTAGCCCTAGAACCCTTTTTATCATCAATCTGTAATAATGACTCTATATCTGGCTTTCCACATGGTGATCACCATTTAAAACTCTCTGCATATGAAGATGACATTTTACTTTTTATTTCCAACCCTGAAGTATCTATTCCTCCCTTGCTGCACACATTCTCTTCATTCTCCCTGGTCTCTGTTTACAAGATCAATTTGGATGAAACAGAGATTCTCCCTCTCACGTAATTCTGTTTTCAACATTCCTTTTCTTGCACTGGATTTCATGAAACAGATCTAAAATTAAATACTTAGGAATATGGTTCTCTAACTTCATTGTTTCCTTGGTCAAATTAAATATGGCAGACGTTTTATCTTGCATTGACAAATTATTTTCATCTTGGAATCCCCTCTTTCTCTCGTGGTGGGGTCAGCAAGACTCAATTAAAATGATGATCACTCCCATTTTAATTTATACTCTTTCTGTGCTCCCTATCTATATACCATCTTGTTATTTTAAGAAGATTGATTCTAGTCTCTTCAAATTTCTTTGGAGAAATAAAAAAGCTGGCGTATCCTTATCTCTTCTTCGAAAGACAAAATCTAATGATGGTGTTAATTTTCCTGATTTTAGAACTTATCATAAATCCTTTTGCCCATGTCAGGCCTCAAAATGGCTCCTTTCTGAGTCTTCCCCTATTACGCCTTTATGGTTTTCTATTGAACACTCTTTGCTTCTACCCTTTTCTATAAAGGAAGTTCTGGCCTTTTCTGCCAAAACTCCTCAAACTTCTCTTCCCTTGTTTAGACACACATATTCTCTGTTGAAACCTTTGACCCAACCAAAGACTACTTCCAAGGAATCTCTTTTATGTTCACCAATATGGCATAATTCCCTTATTACCATTAATAATAGAACTATATTTTGGAAACCCTGGAGATTAAAGGGAATAGCTTGGGTGAAGGACATATTTGATGGTTTGACTCTGTTCATTTCCCCAATATCAATCCACCTTTGATTGTCCCCGTTCTTTTTTTTACAGAAATTCTCTGCTTTAATGGCAGTTATTCTTGATACTTTCTATTCTCTTCCCTCAATTCCTCTTTCTTCTGAAGAAATTCTCTTTTTTAAGATTCTTATTGCCCTTCCTAAGGTCTCCCTAATATACACACAAACCTTATCTCCTGATCCAGATCGTCCTAGGAGTAAAGTAGAACGTGCCTTGCAATTGGATCTGGAATGTTAATGGACCATCAATTTCTGGGACTAATTCTGGTCCCGTTCTCTCAAAATCTCTACATCTGCCTCTGTCATTCAATGTATGTTTTTCCTTTATCATAGAATTTATTTCACCCGTACTTCTATAGCTACTTTATCCCACTCTACTGACACGAAGTGTTGGACTTGTGGTTCCCCCACAACTAACCTCATGCACCTTCTTTTTCATTGATCTACGGGTATTTGTTTTTGGAAGAAAACTTGGTCCTATATTTCTTGTATGTTTAACATTCTCACTCCCTTTTCTAATCCCATCTTTTTCTCTGGGAGTTTGTTTGCATCTTAGGATCTCATAAGCATGGTCCATTTGACCTTATGTTGGCTTTAGCTTTTCAATAAATTGCACTTAATTGAAAAAAACTAACAAAACTCTCTGTCCAACACTGGTGGAATAACCTGTGCAATCTTCATCGACGTGGTATTGCTTTTGCCTCCTCTTTTAAGCCAATTGTTAATGGAGATCTATTTGGCTGCCTTCTACATCTTATTTTGACAAAATGGTAATAACAAATAATTCTCGTTTAAATTCTGAAAAATTTAAACCTCGTTAATTTCTCTGTTCTTTTTTTCTCTAACCTCTTGTTGGCATAATGTATTTTCGAATTATAATAAGATTACTTTTTACATTAATTTGTAGATATGCAATATTACATATTCTTCAGTTGTAAGAGTATCACCTCACCCTTATTAGCTTTATAAAATATAAACAGCTTTCTTTTAGCTCTTTTGGCTAGCTATTTGTGTTTGAATTTCCTTTATTATGCCTTTTTTGTATTTGCTGGTCTTATGTAGTTCCGGATATTATCTAAAAGAGCTTTTTAAACACAAAAAAATGCTCCCTTTTGGATGGATGCATTTTGTTGTAACAATGAGCAATAATGCAATACATATTATCAACAGCAAACTTCTTTGGAAACATTATTTTGAAGTTTTAGATACAATTTGTGTCAAACACAGTGAACGTGTGTCTCACGTGATAAAAGACAGCAGTTCCCCTCAGCACTGCCTATATTTTGTGCTTCACAAGTTAAAAGACACTTGATGACCTTACAAGGTCGTTCCCAAAAGAAGATTAAATACCCCTCACTGTTCTGAAGGGAAGTTGAAGAAACCACAAGCAAGGCACTACAAGTACAAAAATGCCAAGCGGGGAGGCGGTCATGCTGGGCCGCATTGAGGGGAGTGATGCCCCGTAGCTATGTTCAGCACTCGGAAGGAATCAGAGTCACTCTTAAAGTACAGCGGTGTGTGCAAGGAACTAACAAATGCCCTGGCACCCTGAGTCTAAAGGTCTTCTGGTACAACCCGGATATACATCTTTTAGCTGTAGTGAACGACGTCATACACACTTGTGTATTTTTGTGACAAATTGCCTATTATTGCAAAAAAGCACTTTCAACTCGTTTTGCAACAGCACAAAGAATTTGGAAGAAACACTGGTTTCAAGCCTGCAAATTCAGCAAAGAATACATCAGTGTTGACATATGTCAAGGAACCAGAGACACTGAGAACATTATGAGAGAGTGTGAGGCTCTAAGCCGCACCAGTAAAACTAAAAATCTGTTTTTGGAAAGAAAATACATGATTTTATGAACTGGAGAAAGGAGCAGTGTTTAATGAGATGCTCTCTCTGAAAGTTTGCGCAGTTTGATGCAAAGATATTTTAAGGAAAATCCAGGCAAGAAATTAAATATGTGTGTTTAGTACTTTGCATGTAGTGAATGAAACATTATAGAATGTTTCACTCGCATCTACAGTTCACTATCACTTGAATAAAAGGAACAAGTGTCCAGGAAATTGGGATTAAACAATAATGTCATCTTGCCATATCTTTAACAGCATATTGTGAGTCAAACTCATACAGTATCAGTAGAAGAAAATAATTGGAATATTGGTTTGGGGCAGGGGTGGAGTGATTAGGCCACTCCACCCCTGCCCCAAAACCTGGTGCATAGCATTCTGGACAATCATGGGGAGAGGATGTGAATGAGGCCCCGCTCACCAAAGGAATTCGAACCCCTGGGGGCCCATCCCATGGCATAAAAAAGAAGAAAAAGTTCTGCAGCGATAAAGGTGCCCAATCATGGGGCCCCCTTTTCTCTGGGGTGCAAGGAAGGACCAAAGTGGACCTCCTTGCGGCTGGGTGCTTCTCCTACTCCCATGCTTGCCAGCAGTTCCAACCCATTCTCCATATGGGTGGGAAAAGGAAACACTGTGGCTCCTGCTCTGGGTCGAAACAGACAGCTGGGCGCAAGCGAGCAATCAAGAGACAGGAGGCATTGAGAATCCCTTCATGACCCCCAACATCGAAGGTGGGTGGATGCGCGTGTAAGACCGGGATACCTGTAATCAAAGAAAAGTGTGGCATTCATCCAGTATAAAAATAAAAATAATTTTTGGCCAGTAACACAGCCTCTAGTCAATTAATCATTCTTAGGCGAGGAAGCTTCCCATTTCCCCTGCATGGACATGATAATTTGTATAGTCCTTCTTCTATGGTGCCCCAGGAGGGGCAGGGTTGCCAGAAACGTTGTTGTTTTGGATTTATAGGGCCTGACAAAAGAGGGCCACCACCATAAAAGTTACCCCAAAAGTGTTCAGTCTCCCAGTGGATTGATTCCCTGATCCAAGGAGAGGTGTTTCATGGTTGTAAGCATTTCTGGTGCTTTTGCAGAAAAGCTCTGGAGTATGGAGACCTCTATTGGTTAGTTCTAAACCTGAAGTGGCAGCACTAAAAAAGTAGAAGTAAGATCTGGGAGACATGTTATTCAACATGGTATGATTTATTAAACACGTGGCTGATTGTTTAAAAACAAATCTTTTTATTGAAACAACAACTTTGCCATTCAGGATGAGATACTTTAACATCGTGACAGTACAATGACACATCAGTACAATTGTTAATGTAATGTTATATACTTAAATAAATAATATTGAATGCTGATACCAACCTTATTGGATACAATGGTGTTGCACTGGATTATAATAGCTTATTTCTGTCATAATTAAACTTTCATTAATGTGGTGAAAAAAAACAAAATGCCCAGCTTTTGGCATAATGCCACCCTCCTATATTTTGTCTAGTATAGGTGGTGGTTTTGTGGATATAGGGTTCAACTCCCACTAGAAGTGTAGCATGTTATGAGGATGTCACCAGAAGTTTCATTCATTTGAATATACATATTTGTAAATTAATGCATAGTATTAAGCAGTGTGTGTCTGTAATAAACGTACTTTCCATTTTTAAAAGAAAAAGCACTAACTGGTCAATGCTTTATTGAGTGTTGTTGTTGCATTCCAGTGAGCTGGGGGTACTAGTCAACACCACCTCAGCTGAGTAGACATTGAAATGCTCCTTCTTCCTTACGATGAGAGTCAAGCGCTACAATGGGGTACTTAGTTCCCAGTAAAGAGAAAATTGTGGAATTATTATTTGTGCAGGATTTAAAAATTCAGCAACTAATTGTCATGCCACCACCTATATAATAAACTATATTACATGTTTGTACTTTGCTTTCACATGATACCTAAATGTTCTCATATTTGCCTTTCACTTGGTATTTTACTTTGAATTTGCCCTTGTAACCAAATGCTGCATTAGCTCACAATTGTGTTGAGAGACGTGGCATGGAACTCGGCATTAGTGTGCTTTGAGCACAAACAGGAACCAAGTGATGCGCACGTTACGTAGCGTGCAACGTGCGGCAGCCATCTTGGGTGTTGCAAGATTATATATTTCCACACGCACATTCTGGAAGCCACTTAGCCTTCCACTGGTTGTCAAGGAGACAACACCCTCATCTGTTCTCCACCGTGGCATTCTTCTGCCTCCATGCTGAATGCGGCTCTTCGTATACAAAGCGCGTTGGGATGTCAGATGTTGCAGGACCCTGGAAAAGAAACAACAGAAAGCTAAGTGAAGGTTTCCTCTAATCTAAGGCGCGCATCGCAAGAAAGCAGGAATCGAGTTCTACTTGCATGTAGATTTGTTTTGGAACAATTTTTGGACGTGTTTTCTTGTATGGGAGAAACATAGAAGTTAAAGACTTTTTTAACATTTGATTTCACAGAACATAGAAGACTCAATATTTGAATACTAAAATCTCAAGACTGTAAATTTGAGATTCTGTCAATGAGTATAGGACTTTATTAGTTGTTGTGCATATTTACTCTTTTAACACAGGTAGTGATGGAATGTTATTCTGGGGCATCTTACAAGTGAGTGTCATATAAAGTCTGTGCAGTGGTTACTGTGTTGGGTATTGGTGAATGGTTATTGGAAAACAAGTAACTCATTCTATTTGTCTTTAACTCGCAAACAGGAGCTTTACACATTCTCCTTACTGCAAACGTGTCTACTGACCACTACGCCACATCCCCCTTTCTGCTTGGAGCAAGACCATCACGAGACTACAAGGACACTACGCTTCACAATCTCAGATCGCAGGTAGGAGACATCTCAGATTGGATAGGCCTCTTAATAAAGAAGAATTGTTACAATAGTAAAACCCTTATATTCAAGACGCTATAGTTACGAATTGCCTTATTGCCTCGCAGCTCGACAACAGAAATCAGCCAGCATCCAGAACTGCATGGGTTGCTGAATAGCTATATGCGTGTCTATATAGGTTATTGATTACTTGTCTGAGTATCTGTATGGGTCCCTGAGTGTCTGTGTGGGTGGGTGGGTGTATGACTCTGTGCATAGATGTCTGACTGGGTGATTCAGTGGATTAAAAAGTGAATCTGGGAAGGGTTGTATGGGTGTGTTAGTGTGTCTATGGATGTGTTGGTGAGTGAATAAATGTCTCAGTGGTATATCTGTGACTAACTAAATATATTTTAAGCCACTATATGTGAGTGATGGAATATAAATGAGTATACGTAAGACTAAGTTATTTGAAGAGTGGTTATATAAATAAGTGTCTGCTTCTATCAGTCATTGTATAAGACAGTAAATATGTGTTATTATCTGTTTAAATAAGTGATGTGGTATGTCTATAAATAACGGAGTTGGTGTGTATAACTGTATACATGATTAAATGGGTATATGATTGATTCTTTGCATTACTGGCTAGGTGTGTGAGTAACTCTATGGATGACTGGCAGAGTGTGACTGCATGTTTAGATGTATGAGTGCTTATTATAGTCCTGTATTGATGAGTAACTACATGTATAAGTGACTGGATGTGTGTGTGTAAACCTAGGAAATGGTGAGTGCTATGTGAATTTCTAAGGTTTTTTAAATGCTAATTCCTAACTATAATGTGCATGAAACCCATGGTTTTTGCAGTGAATTTATAAGGTTTTTTAAATGTTAATTTCATATTTTAATGTTTCTAAAACCTATATTTTTTTCAAATATTTTTTTAATATTTTGGAACTCTATTATACTTTTTTTTTAACTTTAAAAATTATGTAATGTTTTATATCTTCCCAAAATGTATATATTTTTTTGGGGGGGACAAAACCGCACTCCCATACCGGTAGCGTACTAAGCTCCATCACCAGACAAATCCTATCCACCATATTGCTATAGTCGTAAATGATGCGCATTTCGTATCCGACGACTTCGTTTCATCGCATCCCGCATAACATCATATACGCATGAAGCCACCTCAGCTGCTACTTTGGCATCTGACGGGTACGCAGTATCAAGCCACGACGAGTACACACTGCCAGGCCCTGTGTTACGTCACAGATGTGTAGTATCGCGCCGGGTACGCCATTCCCTTTTTTTGGTCTCAAAAGTATATCTAAATAACTTTAAACAGTATATGAGAGCAAGCGATAATCTAAAGTATTATAAACATTTATATATTTCTAACTGTAATAAATTTATATTATGATAAATATATTTTGTCAAAATCGCGTCGGGTGCGGCCTCCTTGAGCGCTCGGTGCGCGATTGCCATGTGACCTTAAAAAAATCCATTTGATTGGTTCATAACTTTTCTCATTGTAACAGTTGGACGAACCCACCCATTTTGCTCATTCTCTCTACAGCGTTTGATGAGACACCACTTCTGCTTAGAAAGCTTTTTTGAAAAGTGTTTTCCTGTATACACATATCTTATACTACACACAACATGCAACAATCATCTTGATCAATATTCACGATCTGTACATTAGCCTTCCACGTGAGATTGCCATGCATCTCAAACGTTCCATCAAAAAACAAATATGTGTTAAACGATGCCCCTGGTGTGTGTGTGTGTACACCTTATTGTGCTCCCTTTCGGCCTGGGTATTTGTGGCTCTAAGAAGTATCAGGAGCCAAGGGCAGAGTGCACATCCTAGATCACGTGTGACAAACAGTAAGCAGCAATGTGTATATTTCTTTTGCTGTACGCTCTGTTGTCAGTCTTTACCAATATAGTAGTGTGTAATATGTGATACTTTCAGATTCACATTTGACATGCATTGCTTGACTGTAATGAGTGTTATCACTGTGTATGACGTAGCCTCACTGCTGATCCACCCTCCATCCAAGCACATTCACATGTGTACGCTTCGCAAAAGCCAACATTTTTTCAATAATACCGCACAACATTGACATGCGTGTCTGCACATATCCCCAACCTTGACAACGACATGTAATGTTTACCATTCAATCCTTTCAAACACCATCTCAATACCTATAGTTTCCGCCCTCCCGACACATGCTACACTAATCTAAACTGCACAATCTGCAAGGTCAATACTACAAAAGAAACACACATAAGTACACCTCGCATATCACAATGCGCAATTTAAAAAAATGTATCCATGAGGTGTATACTATCCTGGCAATCAACACAGGCTCCAAATTGTGAGGCCTACTGCCCTTTGTCTACAAAAAGGATCCATGAGGTGAACACTATCCTCCATCTGAATTGTGAGCACTGCTGCCCGTAGTGTTTGCCCACACTACAATGACAGCAGGTAAGCAGAGCGGCCTGAGTGCACAGGGCCTCCAATTGAGTGTGGTGCGGCGGGACGGGTGGGGTGCATCACCCTGGCTGCGCACGTGCGAACAAACGATGTTGCCGTGCGTAAGGATGTGATCTCTGACCTCATTCAGTCTCATCTCTGTCTCATTTTAAAGACCTGCTGGACAGTACTGTAGGCCTGATCCAGTGGGCAGCACTGCCCTACAGACACCTCTTGAGCGCGGTGCTGCGGGAGGGGGTGGCATGCATCAGCCACAGTGCCACATGCGAATAAGCGATGTTGCCATGTGTAATGATGTGATTTCTGACCTCATTCAGTCACATCTCTGTCTAATTTTAAAGACGTGCTGTATCATACTGTAGGCCTGAGCCGACGGGCAGCGCTGCCCTACAGACACCTGTTGAGAGCGATGCTACGGGAAGGGTGGGGTGCATCACCCTGAGTTCGCTCGTCCAAAAAAGCGATGTTGCAGTGCGTAATGATGTGATCTCTGATCTATTTCAGTCACATATTTTAATGACCTGCAGGACCGTACTGTAGGCCTGAGCCAGCGGGCAGCGCTGCTCTACAGACATGTGGCGTTGGCTTTTAGGACACTTTTGTGAGATTGTTACTAAGTGTACATGCACACAGGCTTCCGCCACTGCATTACACACGCACATTATGCTTCTAGCATGCGCTCTGTTCCTTTCAATATAAACCTTCGTATAACACATAATTATTTAACCTTGTGAATTCTCGAGCACTCCTCTTTGAACCACAATTACAACTTACAGTTAGTAGATCGTACTTCAAAAACGAAGGAATCACTCAACTCCTACTTTCTATCAAGCTTGACATAACCCTTCATTTACCTCCAGACGTTTCTACCATTAAAATATTTCTCCCTTTTCAGACATTCCATTGATTTCCTCAAGAAGGGCAGAGCAGGTACAGACCCTGCAATGGTGCCTTGGGAATTCTGACACCTTCCATCATGGTATCAAAACACTGTCCCCAAAGGTATTCCGGACTCAGAGCTTGCACCCACCTGTCGTGGGACACACCGGTGGTGGCAGGTGAGCAGTGAAGCCTTAGCGTGCAAGACCTACTATTGAGCATAGTTGGGGGGAAGGGGCTGGGGTCCAGGCCCCTGGGTGCAGTTACATGCAAGTGATTTTCCCGTAGCTAATAATGTAGGACTATATTATCAAAGAACTGCGATAACATTATCACCATTTTAGTGGCAGGAACTGCCATTAAAGTGGCTATAATGGGCTTCATAATATGCCCTTATGAATTCCCATAGAAGGCCATGTTCACACCAGAACCTGGGCTTCTATGGGAATTCACAAAGGCATATTATCAACCCCTTATCGCCACTTGAACTGCCATTAAAGCTGCGATAATGTTATCACCGTTCCTTGATAATATGGCCCATAATCTTTGGCCTCATGTGTTTTATTTTAAGAACTTGCTGAACCACTCTCTTTCTCGCGATTCCAGCATCCTAGACAAACAGGAGATGGGAGGGTCACCTTTGCTGCAACGGCCCTCCACACGGCTTTACGCTGGTGTACCTTGAGCTGCAGGTATGGGAGAAAAGAAGGGTAAATGACCAGTTGCACAGTGTCATGTACCAACATCTATCAGTATAGTAGCGACACAGACTCAGGACCTATTGTAATCTCCCTCCATCCAAAACTGGGGAACACCTCACAAGGGCACTCTGCATGGGCCACACAGATGTGATAGCATGCATACGTGAGGGCGTAGGGGGTCCATGATAATGTCACACACATGCAGGATGACTGCAATGCACCCCCTCAGTGGCTTGCAGACATCACCAGTCCCATGCATGTAGGCCCACGACATATATAACATTTCTACCTGTGTTTGTGTGTAGAAGCACTGTGTGCATGACTGGGCAGCATTCAATAAGCATGTCCTGTGAACACATGTCTTGTAATGTGTATGTGTGCAGCCATCGCACGACAGCACAACCTCAACATCATCTCCTACGCCAATGACACCCAGCTGATCCTCTCCCTCACCAACGACCCCGCAACCGCCAGAGCCAACCTACGCGAAGGGATGAAGGAAGTAGCCGAATGGATGAAGAAGAGCCGCCTGAAACTGAACTCGGACAAGACGGAAGTCCTCATCCTGTGATCCTCACCCTCTGCCTGGGACGAATCCTGGTGGCCACCCGCCCTAGGCAGCGCACCCAAACCAACAGACCACGCACGCAACCTGGGCTTCATCCTGGACTCCTCCCTCTCCATGACCAGACAAGTCAACGCTGTCTCCTCGTCGTGCTTCAACATCCTACGCATGATACGCAAGATCTTCCGGTGGATCCCCACCGAGACCAGGAAGACGGTCACCCAGGCCCTCGTCACCAGCCGACTGGACTACGGCAACTCCCTCTATGCCGGAATCACCGCCAAACTCCAGAAGAGACTCCAAAGGATCCAGAACGCCTCAGCAAGACTCATCCTGGACATCCCCCGTCGCAGCCACATCTCCGGACACCTGCGAGACCTGCACTGGCTCCCGGTCGACAAGAGAATCACCTTCCATCTCCTCACCCACGCACACAAAGCCCTGCACAACCAAGGACCAGGATACCTCAACAGCCGCCTCAACTTCTACGCTCCCAAACGCCAGCTCCGATTGACCGGCCACGCCCTCGCCGCCGTCCCCCACATACGAAGAGCTACCACAGGTGGAAGGTCCTTCTCCTACCTCGCCGCCAAAACCTGGAACTCCCTCCCGACCCACCTCCGCCTGACCCAGGACCACCTCGCCTTCAGGAAGCAGCTCAAGACCTGGCTGTTCGAGCAGTAGCGGACCCCCCTCCCCAAGCGCCTTGAGACCCTCCGGGTGAGTAGCGCGCTATATAAATGCTCTGATTGATTGATTGATATGGCTTCGGGGCACATGGACTCACCAATAACATAACCATCTACAGAAGTGTGTGTGTGCAAATATATACTGGGCTGGGATGGTGCATATCTACTATTCAATGTGACAGGAGCAGGGACCATGTAAGTTTGGGAATGTTTTCTCGTTTGGGTGGGCAGGCAGTGGGCCTAGTCTCTGGGTTCACACTGAGTCGGACAACAGTGGCACACAGAAACCTTCACCCTGTGGCTCTTGATGGCTGATAATGTAACATACTTCACTCATACATACAACTGCAGGCAGGGAAAACAGTGACCTTAGGACACACACACTCCCTCGCCCTGAAGACAGCTTGTTTGTCAGTGTATGACACAACCCCACACCCTCAGACTTTTAGTACAGCAGCACAACTACATGTCTGACACCCCCATGCACTACCACTCCCTTAATGCTGACTTACCACTACATTGGGGCCACCATACAGCCTTGGGTACTGTGCCAGCACCTCGTTCACTAGGACCTCCAGCTCCTCGCTTGTGAATGGACTAGCACAGATCTTCTCTGTCCTTGCCATCACTGTGGACATGGAACACGTGTGGTGGAAGTGAGTGGTGAGGGGTCCCAGGCAGCAGGCACTTGAGGCAGCAGCGGAAGAGGGTCCCAGGCAGCAGGCACTTGAGGCAGCAGCAGGAGAGGGTCGCATGCAGCAGGCACTTGAGGCAGCAGCAGGAGAGGGTCCCAGGCAGCAGGCACTTGAGGCAGCAGCAGGAGAGGGTCCCAGGCAGCAGGCTCTGTGAGCAGTGGAAATGTGAGGTTCACTCCCACAGATTTATAGCCCCCTGGGGTCGTTTGTAAGGTGCAAAGCTGCAACAATTGGTTTACCAGGTCTTCCTCATTCAAAAGCATCCAATGACCACCACCGCGGTGGCGGAGCACGACTTCCGCGATTTTCAAAACTGCATCATGCCACTGCAATCATCCCTCCCATTGGCTGTAGGCAATGCTCCATGGCGGTGATGCACCGCAGGGGCCCGGGGTGCGCTACCGCGATGGTGCATCGTTCAAAAGCATCCAATGACCGCCTCCGTGGTGGCGGAGCACTCCTTCTGCGATTTTCAAAACTGCATCATGCCACCGCAATCATTGCTCCCATTGGCTGTAGGCAATGCTCCATGGCGGTGATGCACCGTAGGGGCCCGAGGTGCGCTACCACGATGGTGCATCGTTCAAAAGCATCCAATGACCACCTCCGCGGTGGCGGAGCATGCCTTGCGCGATTTTCAAAACCGCATCATGCCACCGCGTTCATTGCTCCCATTGGCTGTAGGAAATGCTCCATGGCGGTGTCGCACCACCGTCGCCAGGCGGTAGGCTCCGGTATTTTGGTGGCGGAGCATGCCCACCGCCATCTAGCCATGTCTCCATGCCAATGGCTACTGCACTTGTGAAGGGGGTGGTGCTGGTGTCACACTGCCGTGGCCAGGCAGTAGCTTTGGCGGAGTATGCCCACCACCATCTAGCCATGTCTCCATGGCAATGGCTACTGCACTTGTGGAGTGGGTGGTGCTGGTGTCACACCGCCATCGCCAGGCAGTCGCTTCCAAGATTTGGGGCGCATACAATGGCAATGTCCATCGTGAACACTGCATCAGTACACAGCAGCAACATGGTTAAGGGCACATCATTGTGCACACGATGCCATAATTCCATATAATCCACAGGTGGACGCACGTTATGTGTGATCCATATTGTTCTGTCGTCCCTTCCATGTCACTTATGCATTGGATGGTTGATGATGCTTCACAGTGTTAATCTGGTGTCAGTAATGTGCAAGGAATCAATGTGTTGGGGGTCAGTGCAGACCTTGGCAAGGCTTGTCTCTCTGTATGGTGTTGTTACTTACTTATGCTTTCATATCAGCTCATGCACACAAGTGACAGTTTTCCAGCTACTTTGATTATTGGGTTGTGGATATGTGCCAAGTTCACATGATGCATTGAGGTGCGACAGGTACAGCAGATGGGTATGTGACAGTCATGGTCATTGTACACACATTGGTGGATGGTACGGTACAAGGCGTGCACATGTGAAATGTGGGGTTCAGTATGTGTGCATTCACATCGACCTATGTGTTGTTTGCGGCACTTGTGTATTGTATATGGAGAGGTGTGCCCTCTGTGTGTCTCAAATGTCCACCTGTGTAACCTGGTGTGCCACGCATCCATGGCAGTCTTTGCTATTCCGTGACATCCTTAACGGTATGTGCTGTGGCCATCTCATGATGGTTGTCTGTGAAATTTGTCTATTTACATCTCAACTAGGAGGAGGCCTAATCTCATACGTCACCTGACAGTGCTGGAGGACATGGAGGATATAGCGATCATTCGCAAATTCTGCCTCGACAGACCGACACTGAAGACCCTTTGTGATCTGTTGGAGCCCCACCTGCACCCTCATCGCCATTACCCAACAGTATTCACACCCACATACAAAGTGATGGCAGCCCTCCACTTCTTTGCAACTGGTTCCTTCAAGGAGACTGAGGCCAGTGCTGCAGGAATGTCGCAACCCATGTCCAGCCTGGTGCTAAGGGATGTTCTTGCAGCCATGAAGTTATATAATGATCGATACATACATTTCCTCAGGAGAGCAGAATTGGCCATGTGAAGGGTGACTTCTATCCCCTTGGGGACATCCCCCATGTTGCTGGTGCCATCGATTGCACCCATGTAGGTCTGGTGCCACCACAGGCAAGTGAACACATTTTTAGAAATCGTAAAAATTATCATTCAATCAATGTGCAGGTGGTGTGCCTTGTGGACATGACCATATCACATGTGTGTGCAAGATTCCCTGGCTCAGCCCATGA
>NW_028247064.1:0-63406 GCF_964263255.1 Lissotriton vulgaris | reverse complement strand
GTTAGTGTTAGAACCGGCTGTCTCTAGTTGGCAGAGGTATGCACTTCTGACAAATAGGGACACACCTTTTCTAGTCAGGGCAAGGGGATCACACACTTAGATAACCCCTGCTCACCCCCTTGGTAGCTTGGCAAAGCAGACAGGCTTATCTTAGAGGCAGTGCGTTAAGCATTTATGACCACATACAGTAATAAAGTGAATACACTACAAATGGACACGACACAGTAGTATTATAAAAATAAGGAGTTTTATATAAGGCTTAGCACAAGACCAAATAACGACAAAAATATACCACAGTCTTAATAAATACTCTTGGAAGGGAAAATAATAGTTCAAGCGTAGTTTCTTCTTAGCACAAAGTCTTTAGTATCAAAAGCAACTCTTCTTCTTTAAAACAAAGTTCTTGGCAACAATGTAACCCACACGGGAGTCACACGACGTCGAGGCAAAGTAAATCCAAAGGTTCGGCGTCGACCGCGAGGAGCGCTACGTCGAGCCCGGAGTCGAGCAGACCCCCACAACACAGTACCTTGGAAAAGCGAAGCACACGATGATCAGCGGCGTCGAGATGTCCGGCGTCGCGTCTTCGGCGTCGATCCGGCCTCGGAGTCGGGGCGACCTGCAGCGGCGTCGACAGATGTCAGGCAGGAGCAGCGCTCACGAGGGGAAGCAGGATACGGCGTCGATTTCGATGATGTTGCAAGAGTGAGCAGCGCTCACGGCGTCGAGAGGGCTCGAAGTCGATGCGATCAGCAGCCGTGCAGACACGAGGTCACTTGGAGCTGGAGCCAAACTCACTACTCACTGGCGTTGCTGCTGGCGTCGATCGGGCCCGGCGGCCGGCGTCGAGGAAGCGGGACACTGGAGCCGTTACTCACGATGTCGAGCTGGATTCAGCGACGTCCGTCGGTGTCGAGATTGCTGGTTTCTTTCAGAGGTGCTGGATTCACAGGTTCCAGCAAACAGCACTTTTAGCAGATGAAGTCCTTTAGCCCTGTGACTTCAGCAGGGGACTGGCACCCTTCCAGTCCTTGGAGATTTTCTTAGCAAAGTTTGAGAGTACACACACAGTTCCTCTCTCCTGGTTCCTTGGTAAAAATAAAGAAGCAACTGCAGGATTCCCCCAACAAACAGCACACTGGCAGAAGGGGTAGGCAAGTCCTTGGATCAGCAGGCTTCTTGTCCTTGGTTTCAGGGTTCCTTGTCAGAAGTGATCTAAATTCTTGGTTCAGGGGTCCTTCTCTTATACCCCTTTTTGGCTTTGATCCCTTTGTCCATGCAGGGGAATTTCCCAACATCCTGGGTCTGTTGTGGGTGTAGCCAGGCAGAGGCACCTGGCCTATTCACTGAGCAGGGCTGGGTCCTCAGACGCCCAGCAGGAGGTGGAGCCAGCATTGTCACTGGCAGGAGCAGAGCTATCGGCCTCCTGGTAGGAGGTGGAGCCAGGATCGTCCATGGCAGGCACAGAGCCATCAGTCGCCTGGCAGGAGGTGGAGCCAGCATTGTAACAGGCAGGGCAGGCTATCAGAAGCTACTCTCCCCCTACTCTCAATGCAAATGTCCCACTCATCCCACACTGACTCAGCAGATCTCTGGGGCCACCCAGCTCCTGTCACACACACACCAAACCAGCAGAAACCAGAAATAGTTAGACAAGAAAATAGCCACTTTCTAAAAGTGCTATTTTCAAACCCAGAGTCCAAGAACCATCCACACAAACGGATGCGTTATTAAACCCCGAGTTCAGGGATACCAAACTCGACATTTTACCATGCTCCTCGAGCCAGCTAGGATTATAGCATTAATAATCCTGGCAGCCCATTCTAACTAATGGAGAGCAGGTTACCTTACAACAGTGAAAAACGAATATGGCTGTAATTCACTATTAGGACATGCCAACTTGGTCAGGCTTGTCCTACCTTATACTTACAATGCACCCTGCCCGTGGGCCTACCATAGGGGTGACTAACATGAAGTTAAGGGAAGGTTTAGGGACTGGCAAGTAGGTGTACTTGCGCAGCCAGCATGACAGTACTAGACTGCACGTGGGTCTGGCAATGGCAGACCCTCAGACATACTTTTACTAGGCCGCTCTTGTGGGTGGCACAACACGTGCTACAAGCCCACGAGCAGCATTTGCATTTACAAGCCCTGGCACTCCTGGTGCACTAGACTAGGGACTGACAGTAAACCAAATAAGCCAAACATGGAATTCAATCAATACATCAATTTAACATAGGGAGCACTTGCACTGTGGCACTGATCAGCAGTGGCACAGTGCCCAAAGCATTACACCAGCAAAACATCGTAAAACAGTGGAGGCGAACAGAAAAAATGGAGGAGAGACTCAAGCCAATGATGTCAGGTCTAACACGTGTCCCCTCCAGCTGAAATGTGGGGAGAACTACCCTTGACCTAGGGAGTCCTCATCACTAAGGCGGAAAAATCTGGACAGACCATCAGCATTGGCGTGATCTCTACCAGGGCGGTGTTCCACCGTAAAGTCCATCCCCTGTAGGGAAATGGACCACCTCAACAGTTTTGGATTCTCACCCCTCATTTGCATCAACCATCTGAGGGGCCTGTGGTCTGTCTGAACCCGGAAGTGAGTCCCAAACAGGTAGGGTCTTAGCTTCTTCAGCGCCCAGACCACAGCAAATGCTTCTCGCTCTATCGCACTCCACCCTGTTCCCTGGGAAGTAACCTCCTACTGATGAAGGCTACAGGCAAGTCTCGGCCCTCTTCATTCACCTGAGCTAGAACAGCCCCCACGCTATGCTCTGAAGCGTCCGTCTGGACAACAAATTCTTTAGAAAAGTCGGGTGCCTGGAGTATAGGTGCTGTGCACATTGCAGTTTTCAGGGTGTCAAAGGCCGTTTGACAGGCATCAGTCCAGATCACATTTCGTGGCTGCTTCCTGGAAGTCAGCGAAGTCAAGGGGTGCACAATGTTACCATAATCCTTGACAAACCTCCTGTAGTAACCCGTGAGACCTAGGAAGGCTCTCACCTGAGTTTGGGTTTTGGGCGGCGCCCAAGCCAGGATGGTATCAATCTTGGGTTGCAGGGGGGCAACCTTGCCGCTCCCTACTTGGTGCCCCAAGTACACCACAGAACCCTGCCCAATCTGGCACTTACTGGCTTTGATTGTGAGGCCTGCTCTGCGCAGGGCGAACAACACTTCCTGGAGGTGGCGCAAGTGTTCCTCCCAGCTGGCGCTGAACACTGCGATGTCGTCCAGGTAGGCGGCACTGAAATCCTCCAGTCCAGCCAAGACCTGGTTGACCAACCTCTGGAAGGTGGCAGGGGCATTCTTCATCCCAAAGGGCAACACCCGGAACTGGTAGAGCCCATCTGGTGTGGAGATGGCTGACCTCTCCTTTGCCCCATCAGTTAAGGCGATCTGCCAGTACCCAGACGTTAGATCAAACGTGCTAAGGTACCGTGCAGCCCCCAACCGATGTATGAGCTCATCAGCTCTGGGGATGGGGTGCGCATCAGTCTTGGTGACTGAATTGAGTCCTCGGTAATCCACACAGAACCGAAGTTCTGGTGAAGCACCAGGCGCTGCAGCCTTCGGGACCAAGACCACTGGGCTGGCCCAAGGACTGCTAGAGGACTCAACCACCCCTAAGGCAAACATTTTGGAGACCTCCTCCTTAATGTATGCTCTGACCTTGTCAGTCACCCTGTAAGCCTTGTGCTTCACAGGAGGGCTGTCTCCGGTGTCAACATCATGGACACACCAATGCGTGACACCCGGAACCAAGGAAAACAGATCAGGGAATTGTCCCAACAGTTGGCGACAATCCTGCTTCTGCTCAAGGGTCAGTGTGTCAGAGAGGACCACACCATCCACTGACCCATCTTGCTCTTTTGCATACAGGAGGTCAGGAAGAGGCTCACTCTCCTCCTCCATTCCAGCATCTGTAACTAGGAGCATGCCCACTTCGGACCTTTCTAAGTGGGGCTTCAAACGGTTGACATGCAGGACCCTCAAGGGGTTCCTGGGAGATTTCAAGTCCACCAAGTAGGTGACATCGCTCTTCTTCTCCACAACCTTAAATGGTCCAGTCCACCTGTCCTTGAGCGCACAAGGTTCCACAGGGGACATGACCCAAACTTCCTGACCAGGCTGAAGCTCAACCAGAGTGGCATTCCGGTCGTACCACCGCTTCATCTCTTCCTGGCTGGCCTCCAGATTTGCCTGAGCAAGATCTCTGAAGCGCCTAGTCTGGTTCCTAAAGGCCAGCATGTAACTGTATACATCCTGGGGAGGTTTCCTGGGAGATTGCTCCCAGCCTTCTTTGACCAAACTCAAAGGTCCTCTTACCGGGTGACCATACAAAAGCTCAAAGGGGCTGAACCCTAGAGACTTCTGCGGCACCTCAAGGTAAGCAAACAACAGGCATGGCAAGAGGATGTCCCATTTCCGCCTCATTGGTTCTTCAAGACCCATGATCATGCCTTTAAGGGTCCGGTTGAATCTCTCAACCAGCCCATTACCTTGAGGGTGGTAAGGAGTGGTGAACTTGTAGGTTACCCCACACTCCTTCCACAGAGACTTCATATAGTTGGAAATGAAGTTGGTGCCCCGGTCTGACACCACCTCTCTGGGGAACCCCATCCGGGAGAAAACACCCATCAGTGCCCGTCCCACCACGGGGGCCGTCACTGTTCGGAGAGGGATGGCTTCCGGGTACCGTGTGGCATGGTCCACCAAGACCAGGATAAACCTGTTGCCCAGGGCTGTCTTGGGGTCCAGGGGCCCAACAATGTCAATCCCCACCCGGTCAAAGGGAGTACTGACCACTGGAAAAGGTTGGAGGGGAGCCTTCTGCTTCCTTCCGCTTTTCCCACTTGCCTGGCAAGTGTGACAAGTCTTACAATGGATGTCTACATCCCTTCGCATCTGAGGCCAATAAAAATGGGTGACAAGCCTGTCATAGGTCTTGTCCTGCCCCAGATGTCCAGCTAACGGAACGTCATGAGCCAAACCCAGTAGGAAGGCTCTGAAGCGCTGGGGTACCACCAGCACACGGGCTGACCCAGGCTCAGCAGCCTTAGGCTCGCTATACAGGAGGTCGTTCTCCCAGTACACAAAATGTGACCCTGACTGATCACCTGAGGTCTGGGCTGAGGCCTGCTGCCTCATACCCACAAGAGAAGGGCACACTTTTTGTTCTGCACAAAATTCTTCCCTGGAGGGACCACCATCCTGCTGCCAATGGGTCAGCTCGGACAGGTCTCCCAGTTCAGCAACTTGTTCCCCTGTGGGCTCCAGGGCATCCCCCTCAGGGTCTACCTCCTCCTGGACCACGGGAACTACGGGGGCCGGTTTCCCGCGCCTCCTGCCTCTTCTCTTCACAGCTGGGTCCTGGGCCATACTTTCAGGCTCCGGGACCCCATCAACACCCTTACTTGCTGTCATGGAACGAGTGGTTGCACACACCCACTCTGGCACACCCAACATTTTCAAATGTGTCTCCCTCTCCACCTTAGCCCAAGGGGAGTCTTCTAAATCATTGCCCAGGAGACAATCGACAGGCATGGCGGGCCTCACAGCAACCTGAAGAGTACCTGAAACTCCCCCCCATTCAAAAGAAACTTGAGCTACCTCACACTCTTTCTGGGAGTTGTCAGCAGCTATCACGGGTAGAATGCGTGGGGAACCACCTGCTCTCTGGACACCAAGTGACACTTGACAGCTGTCACACTCGCTCCGGTGTCTCTGAGAGCTTCCACTCTATGGCCATTAATGGTCACCCACTGCCTATATTTATTAATGTTACTAGGCAGAGGGGGTGGAGGGACCATTTCCATGTCTCCTAGCGAGACCAGGGACATTTCTGCGGGACCCCTCCCACCAGGGACAACCATCTCCTCCCCTCCCAGGGCTACACTTGCCAACTGACGGGGGGTGCACGCGGTGGTGCATTCGAATTCTTCATGGGACACTGGGGGTCATAATACCGGTGTCCCACCTGCCCGCAATCGTAGCAGGTTAGGGGGCCCCTATGAACAGGTTTACCCGTCGGGGCCCCTGGCTTTTTCTCAGGGGGAGGCTGGGAACCTTTCCCTTGGTTCCCTTGGGGATTACTTTGGGGCCCTTTCTGGGACTCCTTCTGTTTGCCCTTGTCCCCCCCACTCTTCTGCTGGGGACCCTGCCCACCTTTGGCTGAGTCTCCCACTGGACCCTTGTGGACCCTGGTACTGACCCAGCGGTCCGCCTCCTCAGCAAGTTTTCTAGGGTTAGATATCTTGCTATCAATAAGGTGCTGGCGCAGCTCTGGAAAACAGTTATTAGACAAGTGCTCCCAAGCAAACAAATCATAAAGAGCTTCATAACTTTCCACTTTGCTGCCCTTTACCCAACCATCCATGGCTCTGCAAAAAAATGACACATATTCAACCCACGTCGTACCAGGCAACTTCTTACATTCTCTAAAAGCTTGTCTGTATTTTTCTGGGGTTAGGCCATACCTCAACATTAAAGCATCTTTCATATGAGCATAAGACATCCTATCCTCAACAGGCATGTCTAACAGGGTATCTCTTCCCTCATTCACAAAGCGACCCCACAACCCCGCTCCCCAATCCTTCTCAGGGACCCGGTGGGCCAACAATGCTAACTCATATGCTTTAAACCATTGACCAATATCTTCATTCTTATGATAATCTTTGATCACATCTTTGGGTAAATAAAACCTACTTTCTGCAGGCCCAGATGGGATGCTGCCACCAGAGGGATTCAATTCTAACTTCTTAGCTTGGATGTCCAATTCCCTCAACTTGGTATCACGCTCCAAAGCTAACTTCTCTCTTTCAAAATCCAACCTTTTGGTCTCCAAATCAGCTTCTCTCCTACCTCTTGCATTTTTCCCTTTCTACTCTTTCTTCAGGGGAAAGACCTTTGGAGGAAACACTGCTACCGGGAGAGGACACAGGCCCATTCACTGGCACCTCCTCATCCCCTTCCCCTGGCGGTACCACCACCGCATCAGAGGGATCTCTGGACTCTAACCAGGCCTCCAAAGCTTTGCGAAAATCGTCTTTAATTTCGAGGCCTGTGGTAGGAACTTTAAACTGCTCGCAAAAGTGTTGCAGCTGCTTCTTCCTGTATTTCTTTATCTTTGCTCTATCAAATCCCTCCACAGCAACAACAGGGGCAGTGACTCCGGTGTCACTCATGGTCAAAACTGGCAGTGTTAAAAAAATCAAGTTTCAGAAAAGCGGAGAACCAAAAATTGAATCCTTCCAACTTAGATTGTGACTGCGCTATGGTCTGCGTTCACTATGTAGCGCACACTAATCACTGCACATGGGTCATAAATGCAAAGTTCAAATCCTCACCGCTGACCCACCAATGTTAGAACCGGCTGTCTCTAGTTGGCAGAGGTATGCACTTCTGACAAATAGGGACACACCTTTTCTAGTCAGGGCAAGGGGATCACACACTTAGATAACCCCTGCTCACCCCCTTGGTAGCTTGGCAAAGCAGACAGGCTTATCTTAGAGGCAGTGCGTTAAGCATTTATGACCACATACAGTAATAAAGTGAATACACTACAAATGGACACGACACAGTAGTATTATAAAAATAAGGATTTTTATATAAGGCTTAGCACAAGACCAAATAACGACAAAAATATACCACAGTCTTAATAAATACTCTTGGAAGGGAAAATAATAGTTCAAGCGTAGTTTCTTCTTAGCACAAAGTCTTTAGTATCAAAAGCAACTCTTCTTCTTTAAAACAAAGTTCTTGGCAACAATGTAACCCACACGGGAGTCACACGACGTCGAGGCAAAGTTAATCCAAAGGTTCGGCGTCGACCGCAGGAGCGCTACGTCGAGCCCGGAGTCGAGCAGACCCCCACAACACAGTACCTTGGAAAAGCGAAGCACACGATGAGCAGCGGCGTCGCGTCTTCGGCGTCGATCCGGCCTCGGAGTCGGGGCGACCTGCAGCGGTGTCGACAGATGTCAGGCAGGAGCAGCGCTCACGAGGGGAAGCAGGATACGGCGTCGTCGTCGATGTCGATGATGTTGCAAGAGTGAGCAGCGCTCACGGCGTCAAGAGGGCTTGAAGTCGATGCGATCAGCAGCCGTGCAGACACAAGGTCACTTGGAGCTGGAGCCGAACTCACTACTCACTGGCGTTGCTGCTGGCGTCGATCGGGCCCGGCGGCCGGCGTCGAGGAAGCGGGACACTGGAGCTGTTACTCACGATGTCGAGCTGGATTCGGTGACGTCCGTCGGCGTCGAGATTGCTGGTTTCTTTCAGAGGTGCTGGATTCACAGGTTCCAGCAAACAGCACTTTTAGCAGATGAAGTCCTTTAGCCCTGTGACTTCAGCAGGAGACTGGCACCCTTCCAGTCCTTGGAGATTTTCTTAGCAAAGTTTGAGAGTACACACACAGTTCCTCTCTCCTGGTTCCTTGGCAAAAATAAAGAAGCAACTGCAGGATTCCCCCAACAAACAGCACACTGGCAGAAGGGGTAGGCAAGTCCTTGGATCAGCAGGCTTCTTGTCCTTGGTTTCAGGGTTCCTTGTCAGAAGTGATCTAAATTCTTGGTTCAGGGGTCCTTCTCTTATACCCCTTTTTGGCTTTGATCCCTTTGTCCATGCAGGGGAATTTCCCAACATCCTGGGTCTGTTGTGGGTGTAGCCAGGCAGAGGCACCTGGCCTATTCACTGAGCAGGGCTGGGTCCTCAGACGCCCAGCAGGAGGTGGAGCCAGCATTGTCACTGGCAGGAGCAGAGCTATCGGCCTCCTGGTAGGAGGTGGGGCCAGGATCGTCCATGGCAGGCACAGAGCCATCAGTCGCCTGGCAGGAGGTGGAGCCAGCATTGTATCAGGCAGGGCAGGCTATCAGAAGCTACTCTCCCCCTACTCTCAATGCAAATGTCCCACTCATCCCACACTGACTCAGCAGATCTCTGGGGCCACCCAGCTCCTGTCACACACACACCAAACCAGCAGAAACCAGAAATAGTTAGACAAGAAAATAGCCACTTTCTAAAAGTGCTATTTTCAAACCCAGAGTCCAAGAACCATCCACACAAACGGATGCGTTATTAAACCCCGAGTTCAGGGATACCAAACTCGACATTGCACCATGCTCCCCGAACCAGCTAGGATTATAGCATTAATAATCCTGGCAGCCCATTCTAACTAATGGAGAGCAGGTTACCTTACAACAGTGAAAAACGAATATGGCTGTAATTCACTATTAGGACATTCCAACTTGGTCAGGCTTGTCCTACCTTATACTTACAATGCACCCTGCCCGTGGGCCTACCATAGGAGTGACTAACATGAAGTTAAGGGAAGGTTTAGGGACTGGCAAGTAGGTGTACTTGCGCAGTCAGCGTGACAGTACTAGACTGCACGTGGGTCTGGCAATGGCAGACCCTCAGACATACTTTTACTAGGCCGCTCTTGTGGGTGGCACAACACGTGCTGCAAGCCCACGAGCAGCATTTGCATTTACAAGCCCTGGCACTCCTGGTGCACTAGACTAGGGACTGACAGTAAACCAAATAAGCCAAACATGGAATTTATTTATTTATTTTATTTATTTGGCACATTTGTAGAGCGCTCTGTTACCCGGAGGTGTCCTGGCGCTGGTATGATAGAGCTAGCGTGAGTGAGCAGGCTTACTGAGTGAAGAGCCAAGTCTTGAGTCCTCTTCTAAAGGCCATCAGATCCTGAGATTGTCTGAGCACAAGTGGGAGTTTGTTCCAGGCTTCTGCCGCCCTAAGGGAGAGGCTCCTACCTCCCCAGCGAGCTCTTTTGATTCTGGGGACCGTGACCAGAGCCAATTCTCCTGACCTCAGGGTTCGTGCTGGTTTATGCCAGCGAAAAAGCAATTTCATGTGTCTAGGGCCCATATCATGAAGGGCTTTGAAGACCATGCATAGTGCCTTGAATGCAATTCTCTTACGAATTGGCAGCCAGTGTAGTGCCACCAGGTCCTGAGTAACCGAAGCAAATTTGGGAGTATCGGTGATCAGGCGGGCGGCTGCATTTTGCAATAGTTGGAGTTTGTTGAGTACACTCTGCTGGGCGTTTAACATCAGGCTGTTACAGTAGTCCAGGCGTGAGAGTACTAGACCTGTAACAATCGTTTTCCTGTGTTTCTTCTCCAGATACGGGAGAATTTTTCTGATGGTTTTGAGGGTATAATGGAGAGAGGAAGAGAGTGCATTAATCTGGGGTTTAAAGGACAGGGAGCTGTCCACCAGTATGCCCAGGTTTTTTTACTTTGTCAACCGGCACGGGGAGTGGTCCCATTTCGCCTGGCCACCACCTCGGGGACCAGAAGTTCTCCCTAGCTCCAAAGAGCAGGACCTCTGTCTTCGAGGAGTTCAGTTTAAGGCAGCTTTGTGCCATCCAGCACCCCACTTTGTGCATACAGTTTTTGAATCTGTCTGCTGTATTATCAGTGTTGCCGGGTAGGAGGGACACCACAATCTGTGTGTCGTCGGCGTAAGCCGTGAGTTGAAAACTGAATGATCGAATCATCGGGGCGAGGGTCGACACATAAACATTAAAAAGGGTGGGGCTAAGCGAAGATCCCTGGGGGACTCCACAGGGTAGTACAAATGAATGCGATTCATGGCCTCCTAGCGCCACTGTCTGGGTTCTATCGGACAGGAAAGCCTGAAGGATTTTTAGTGCTTTTCCCTGGATTCCACAGGCCCTCAACCGGTCCAGCAGTAAATTGTGGTGGACCGTGTCGAAGGCCGCGGAAAGATCCAACAGAATCAGGGCCGCTCTGCCTCCTGCATCCATCACCTGCCTTATGTCTTCCATTGATTTGATCAGGGCGGATTCCGTGCTGTTTTCCGCACGAAAACCGTGCTGGGAAGAGTCAAGATGATCCCCTGTTTTTAGAAAGGCGCTTAGTTGTGCATTCAGGCTACCTTCTATTATTTTGGCAGGGAGGGGGAGTCGGGCGATCGGGCGATAGTTGTTCATCTCAGTGATGTCTAAGTTAGTTTTTTTTAGCAGGGGTAGGATGGAGGCTCGCTTCCATCTAGAAGGATATTCCCCTTTCTCCAGCATCTGATTAAAAAGGGGAGTGAGTCCACTGGCAATGGCCTCTGGTGCTAGTTTGGCTACTGCAGTGGGACAGGGATCATGAGGGGAGCCTGATTTAATTTTTAGTATGCGTCTCATCACTTCCTTTTCCGTGATGGGCTGGAAGTGTTGAAGTGTTACCACAGGTCTGAGGGGATCCGGGTTCTCGCTCGAGGAAGAAGTCTTCACCTGACTGTCTAGGGAAAAAAAGATGTTCTCAACCTTTTCACGAAAAAAGGTGGCCAAACTTTCACAGAGTGAGAGACTAGAGGGAATTTCTGTGGTTTTTGGGTTTGCTAGGGAAGAGACCGTTTGGAATAGTTCTTTGGGGGTATTGCTGGCATCTTCTATCTGTTTAGTGAGAAAGGCCTTTTTTGCTTGTAGGATTCTTTCTTTATAACGTCTTTGCTCAGAGTTGAGAATTTGTTTATCCGACTCGCTATAATTCAATCGCCAGATCTTTTCGAGCTTTTTACATCGTATTTTGTGTTCCCTGATTTGTTCTGTAAACCATGGGGCAGCGGGATTAGCCCGGGTGGAGTGGGTGGTTTTGGGGGGAGCCAGGAGTAAGCAAGCCTGGTCCAACCAGGCCGTATAGGTCCTAGCTGCTTCCTCCACATTGTTAGGAAGAGGGGTCAGGGAGTCTTTTAATATGTTATCCAGATTGTCCCCTTTAATGTTCTTCCATTTTCTAACTTGTCTCGGGACGTTTCTAGTGCTAGGTGGTTTTTCAGGAGTGGTGAGGGGAATGGCAAAGTGAATTGATGAGTGATCTGACCAGGAGACTGGTAAAACCGAAGTAACTTTTAGACTGGGAAGATTCGAGAAAATCCCGTCTAGGGTGTGTCCTGCTCTGTGTGTGGGATCAGATACCAGTTGCATCATATCAATCCCCAGCAGTAGGTCTATTAGCTCTCGAGTACCTGTGTCTGCATTGCATTCCAGATGAAAATTAAAGTCACCCAGTAGAGTGAACCTTTGGGTACATGCTACCGCTTCTAGTAGTTTACTCAATGCTGCTAGAAATCGGGTTTTCTCACCTGGGGGCCTGTAAACAAGGCAGCCTGTGAAGGACAGGTGGTTTGAGAGAGTGAAATTAAAAAGCAGAGATTCATCAAGGCCGGCGGGACCGGGTTGAAAGGAGCCTCTAATGTTTTTATGGTGGATGATGGCTAGGCCACCCCCTCTCCTCTTGTCCCTGTCTTGGGTGTGGCAAACAAAGTCCTGGGGGGTGGCTTTAACTATATCTGGGCCTGATGCTGCTTCAGTCCATGATTCAGTAATGAATGCTATTTTTATATCCTCATCCTGGATTAGCTCTGCTATTTCCGAGCTGTGTTTAACTAGCGACCTCGTGTTAAGAAGGAGGCACTTCACCAGAGAGTCTTTTTTTCTAATGAAAACAGTGTTTTGGTTCAGTCAGTCAGTCAAAATACACTTTATTCGATTTTTGTTAAAATCACAAAAGACAAAAGAAATACATACATTAAAAACATTTTAAAAATACCCACAATTCATTTTGTTTTTACACAGTGTCAGTCAAAGAGTCACTTAATTAATCACCATGATATATAAAATGAATTTACAATTAATATATTGGTTTTTAGTTTAAAACAGTACAGTTCTAGGGATACTTTTGTTTCTTCCTCTGTATGCGGCTGTTAGAAAACTTGCTACACAAAAAGTGACATGTGCATCCGGTAATCTTTGAAGATAAAACAAGGCTGGTCTCACTTGTATGAAGCCAAGAATTTTCAGGAGGGGAATTAGATATTTTCTCCTCTCCGTGTTATAAAATGCACAAAAAAACAGAAAATGGAGAGTGTCCTGATTAGAAAACTGGTCACACTCGCAGGGTGGTGCATGCTCCGGTTTACCCCACGTAGGGAAGGTGCCTAGTGAATAGTGGATCAGATTCATTCTAAATCTGGTTAGCAAAAATCTGTGCAAGGGTTTAGAGACATATTGCAGGTATGGTTCCATCGAGGGGGAAGAGGACAAAACCAGGTGTGTTCTTACTAGTGGTTTGTTAATTTCAAACTCTTCTCTCTCTAAGCGTGTCCTCCCCTGGAATTCCTTCTTAATCCATGCAATGTCCGCTTTCCTAATTATTGACGGTGTTGTGTATAGGTCAGGTCTCCCGAGGGCAGTGAATGATGCCTTTATATACCTCAACCAGGCTATTTTCATTGCCCCCTCCCTTGCCATCACATCTTTAAGAATTGTGTGGTTTAAAGACAACTCAGTATTTAACCAGGTATTGGCCCAAAAAAGTAAAGGGGCCAATTTCAATCCATCTATAATATAAGGTAGGCCAACTTCTTCATGTATGGAGTAGGTAGGTGTGGAGTTTGGAACCGACAAGATTCTTCTAATGAGCTTGTTCTCTACCCTCTGTACACTGTCCAGGTTAGTGTAACCCCACAGTGCTGCACCATATGAGGCTATAGAAATGCATTTACTTTTGTAAACTTTTAACATAGCTTCCACTGGTTTGGCCCCTAGTCTTTTAGTGAAGTCCATC
The DNA here is from genome assembly GCF_964263255.1 of Lissotriton vulgaris. NCBI lineage: Eukaryota > Metazoa > Chordata > Amphibia > Caudata > Salamandridae > Lissotriton > Lissotriton vulgaris. Next base: position 49,793 of record NW_028247064.1, on the reverse strand, counting down.
AGGGCTGCTGTGGACCGGGCTAAAGAAATATGCTTGGCCTTTATTTGCGGAACCCAGGAACCCTTCTCGTCAAACAGGACCCCTAAGTAAGGAAAAACCGGGACCCTGGAGAGAACCTCGCCATTACAGAAAAAGGTTTTTGTGTGTGATCTGTTTTTCTGCGGACCCACGATCATTGTGTGCGATTTGGTCACATTGATTTTTAAGTCTAATTTAGCCATAAAAGAACCAAAAAGCTCCAGAAGGGTCTGTAGACCAATGCCCGTGCGGGCGATGAGAACAGCATCATCCGCATATAGGAGAGCCGGAATCTGCTTCCCACCTACCCGCGGGACATCAGCGTTGCCTGCTAACAAGGACTTCCCTAGATCATTAATATAAATGGTGAATAAAAGTGGGGCCAAAATACAGCCTTGGCGAACACCCTTATTTGACCTGAAGCTGTCAGAGCATCGCCCTTCCCTGGTTACCCGGACCTTCGCTGTAAGTCCTTGATGCAAACTTGCTATAAGGGTCACCAAGGAATCCTCGATGCCAAGCTCACGGAGTATAGCCCAGAGCTTGGCCCTATTAACCAAGTCGAAGGCCGAGGAGAGGTCCATAAAGGCTAAATATAGTGAGCCCTCCCCGGCCACCGTGTACTTAGATATTAGAAGATGTAAATTTGAGCATTGCTCTAAGGTTCCCCGTTTTTCCCTAAAGCCATATTGAATCTCTGCGAGGCCCCCACAAACCTCCAGGCATGTTCTCAATTTAGTCAATAGTACTCTGCCCAGGATCTTAAAGGCAGAGTCTATTAAAGAGATTGGGCGGTAGCATCCCGGATTCTCCCTATCTCCTTTTTTGAAGATGGGTACTATGACAGATGTATTCCAAGTTTCTGGAAAACATCCATCATTTGTAGCCCTAAAAACATTTGTGAGGACTTTAGAGTTTTGGTTTCCTTGGGGTGCAATAGGTAGCCAGAGAAGTTTGGGCAACAGTTGAGAGCAGTTAGCGCAATGGGAAGATGTAAATGGAGCTTTCGTCCCAGGTTCCCATACTTTACAACCCTTGCTGGAGGACTTGTTGTTTAAGGCCCAGAGCGTCTCTCTATTCTAAGCCTGTTTGAGTATAGGGCTTAGATTAGGAGAGGCAGGGGGTATGGCCCTGGGTGCGGGTCCGGCGCGGACGGGCGCAGACGGGCTCGCCGCCGGCGCGACCGCTGCGCTCGTCCGCTGTGCTTCCTTGTGAGGGGAAGCACAGCGGACGAGCGCGCCTTGTGAGGGAAGCCATTTAATGAGGAAAGGGCGGGAGGGGCGGAGCACTGCACTGCTCGGCCGGCTCCTGACCCAAAATGGCGGAACCCACGGGAGCAAGTAGCCTCCAATGATGGGTTTGAGTACAGTGCACAACAGTGGCAGTTTTAGTAAAATAAGTAACACGCAAACACAGGTGTAGTTTAAAAAGTATTACTCACAAAATAACAAACAGAGCAGCAATCGCAATGTTTTTAAAAGTAAAAGTAACACCGTCCCGGCTTCCGCCTCAGGACACTTACTCCTCTCGCGCTCGCACTTTCAATCAGTGTGGAGCGTGGAGAGTCTGAGTTTTAATGGGGAAAGGGCGGGAGGGGCGGAGCACTGCACTGCTCGGCCGGCTCCCGACCCAAAATGGCGGAACCCACGGGAGCAAGTAGCCTCCAATGATGGGTTCGAGTACAGTGCACAACAGTGGCAGTTTTAGTAAAATAAGTAACACGCAAACACAGGTGTAGTTTAAAAAGTATTACTCACAAAATAACAAACAGAGCAGCAATCGCAATGTTTTTAAAAGTAAAAGTAACACCGTCCCGGCTTCCGCCTCAGGACACTTACTCCTCTCGCGCTCGCACTTTCAATCAGTGTGGAGCGTGGAGAGTCTGAGTTTTAATGGGGAAAGGGCGGGAGGGGCGGAGCACTGCACTGCTCGGCCGGCTCCCGACCCAAAATGGCAGAACCCACGGGAGCAAGTAGCCTCCAATGATGGGTTCGAGTACAGTGCACAACAATGGCAGTTTTAGTAAAATAAGTAACACGCAAACACAGGTGTAGTTTAAAAAGTATTACTCACAAAATAACAAACAGAGCAGCAATCGCAATGTTTTTAAAAGTAAAAGTAACACCGTCCCGGCTTCCGCCTCAGGACACTTACTCCTCTCAGGCTCGCACTTTCAATCAGTGTGGAGCGTGGAGAGTCTGAGTTTTAATGGGGAAAGGGCGGGAGGGGCGGAGCACTGCACTGCTCGGCCGGCTCCCGACCCAAAATGGCGGAACCCACGGGAGCAAGTAGCCTCCAATGATGGGTTCGAGTACAGTGCACAACAGTGGCAGTTTTAGTAAAATAAGTAACACGCAAACACAGGTGTAGTTTAAAAAGTATTACTCACAAAATAACAAACAGAGCAGCAATCGCAATGTTTTTAAAAGTAAAAGTAACACCGTCCCGGCTTCCGCCTCAGGACACTTACTCCTCTCGCGCTTGCACTTTCAATTCAAAAATGATACATCAATTTAACATAGGGAGCACTTGCACTGTGGCACTGATCAGCAGTGGCACAGTGCCCAAAGCATTACACCAGCAAAACATCGTAAAACAGTGGAGGCGAACAGAAAAAATGGAGGAGAGACTCAAGCCAATGATGTCAGGTCTAACAGTTAGGTAAATGGGAGAGATAATATTAGCCTCCCATGTCCTTAATAGGATCCAGATTTTCTGCCCATCAGGCTGTGGAAAATCTACATTTTATAAGAAGACCCGGAGGCTAACATTATGCAAGTTAAAAGCATTTCCAACAAACAACTTTCCATATTCTCGACTGATTTAAAATAAAATCTTCTAAAAGTCACATCATTTGACCAGTCTGCACAACACAGAATGTCTTGAAATGATCCCCATGATGAATGCTTTAGAAGTCCTGCTCCTCTCATTAAGTGAGCTCCAAACATACTCACATCCACACCTGCACTGCTTATCACTTCTCGTACCCATCTTGCAAGCACAGGAAACCTCACTGCCTTTTACAGTTTCTTTCAGGAAATAAGCAGCTGATTCACCCCATATGTTCTTACCTCCACAGATCTCCTCTTATACTCTTTCTCACTTCTTACTACACACAATTTCTCTCTTTCATCGAAGTATGGTTAAAAAAATGTAATTGAATTAGCCTTCATTATTTTAGAAAAACACACCCTCCGGTGAAAAACTCCTGCTGGATTTGTCAGAGCTTTCACATTTGACACCCTCCTTAATGACACCAAATATGACAAAATTGTCAATTTTTCATGACAAATCTCTCAAGAACAACAAGTCATTTTCCTTCTATCTTAGCAAAAACTCCAACACCTTTGAAACATCCCAAACTGAATTATGCCTAGACACAGGGGGATTCGCAAAAAGCATGGGCGAATTTTGCGAATTCGCAGTTCGCGAATTTGCGGATTCGCGAACTCGCAATCCGCAAAATCCACGAAGTCGTGCGAATTTGCTGTTTTTGCCAGTACGCGGGGGTTCTGTACAAGTTCGGGAACGCGAACTTACTTGTGTGGTCGCAACGGTCGCGACCATGTTGTTTCTACGTGTCCAGCCTGTTTGCGACCCTGTGGTTCATTGCGGCCACCCTCCGGTTCATCACTGCCACCCTCTGGTTCACCAATGCCACCCTCTGGATCATCACTGTCCCCCTCTGGTTTATCACAGCACCCTCTGGTTCATCACTGCCACCCTCTGGTTGATCACTGCCATCCTCTGGTTCATCCCTGCCACCCTCTGGATCATCACTGCCACCCCCTGCTTCACCAGTGCCACCCTCTGGTTCATCACTGCCACCCTCTGGTTTATCACAGCACCCTCTGGTTCATCACTGCCACCCTCTGGTTTATCACAGCACCCTCTGGTTCATCACTGCCACGCTCTGGTTTATCACAGCACCCTGTGGTTCATCACTGCCACCCTCTGGTTTATCACAGCACCCTCTGGTTCATCACTGTCCCCCTCTGGTTTATCACAGCACCCTCTGGTTCATCACTGTCCCCCTCTGCTTTATCACAGCACCTTCTGGTTCATCCCTGCCACCCTCTGGATCATCACTGCCACCCCCTGCTTCACCAGTGCCACCCTCTGGTCCATCACTGCCACTCTCTGGTTTATCACAGCACCCTCTGGTTCATCACTGCCACCCTCTGGTTTATCACAGCACCCTCTGGTTCATCACTGCCACACTCTGGTTTATCACAGCACCCTCTGGTTCATCACTGCCACCCTCTGGTTTATCACAGCATCCTCTGGTTTATCACTGTCCCCCTCTGGATTATCACAGCACCCTCTGGTTCATCACTGTCCCCATCTGGTTTATCACAGCACCCTCTGGTTCATCACTGCCACCCTCTGGTTGATCACTGCCATCCTCTGGTTCATCCCTGCCACCCTCTGGATCATCACTGCCACCCCCTGCTTCACCAGTGCCACCGTCTGGTTCATCACTGCCACGCTCTGGTTTATCACAGCACCCTCTGGTTCATCACTGCCACCCTCTGGTTTATCACAGCACCCTCTGGTTCATCACTGTCCCCCTCTGGTTTATCACAGCACCCTCTGGTTCATCACTGTCCCCCTCTGGTTTATCACAGCACCCTCTGGTTTATCACTGCCACCCTCTGGTTGATCACTGCCATCCTCCGGTTCATCCCTGCCACCCTCTGGATCATCACTGCCACCCCCTGCTTCACCAGTGCCACCCTCTGGTTCATCACTGCCACCCTCTGGTTTATAACAACACCCTCTGGTTCATCACTGCCACCCTCTGGTTTATCACAGCACCCTCTGGTTCATCACTGTTCCCCTCTGGTTTATCACAGCACCCTCTGGTTCATCACTGCCACCCTCTGGTTTATCACAGCACCCTCTGGTTCATCACTGCCACCCTCTAGTTGATCACTGCCATCCTCTGGTTCATCCCTGCCACCCTCTGGATCATCATTGTCCCCCTATGGTTTATCACAGCACCCTCTGGTTCACCACTACCACCCTCTTGTTCACCACTGTAGATTATGGGGGGAAAGCAAAGCACACCTTCCCAGCCTCAACTGAGATGAATTAATTTGGGGCTGGTTAATGTGTCACTGAATGTGTGCTTCAAGTCTGGCACCTGCTTCCTTAGCTGTAAGACCTTCCTGTTGCAGTTATTTTTTTTACAGGAGCATTGTGCCATACTTGTAACTATTCTCTGACCCTGCTTTGAGGGTCAGATCAGGGTCAGAGAATAGTTGAAAGTAGGCAACTGAACTCTGGAGGGGCCCCTCTCAGGAAGCACTACAGGGAATGGTTACAAATTGGTTTGAACTTTTGCACCTGCTAAGTGCTTTCAGTTTTCCAAAATGTGTTTTTCTTCCATTTCGCGAGATTTGCGGGACGCGAAATCGAACTTGCAATCCGCAAATTTGTGCGAATTTGCTGATTTCTCTTTTTTTTGCATGTTCAGGCGTTTTTTCTTTTTTTTACGTGTTCGGGCGGTTTTTTGCTTATTCGCGGGCCACTTGCAGCACACCGACCCCGAGGTTGCCCATGAGGTCATGTACGGGCGCGGCCATCTTGTTTGCGTGACGTGTTTCCGTTTCCGGGCGCTCGTTGCAAGTTCGCGTCGTATGCGGCGCGCGATTACGTATTCGTCGGCGTTTTTGCCTGCTCGCGGGGGAAATATCGCGCAAACTTACCCACGCGGTCCTCTATGGGCGCGGCCATCTTGTTTTTCATTCACTGCTAAGGTTTTGGGCATGCTACCTTTCTATCCACCTTACATCTTTGCAATCCTATGTTTTTCTGAACTTTTTTGGGGTTTTCTTTGCTTATTATCTCTCTCTTCAATTTCCTACATCTATATTTTGTGTTTTTTTTTACTTTTTGTTACTTTATTACCTAATTTATTTCTTTTGCGCTCTCTCTTATTTTTTTCACACCTATTCTTCTTTCCTTCTTCTTGTGCCCAGGACCATGGCTAAGGGAGGCGACAAGGGCAAGGGGAAGGGCCCAGCCCCACGTACCCGGCTCCCTTGCGGGCGTTGGAGGGGGGAGGAAGTGCAGCCCAGGGAGATCTTTTCTGCGGTGGAGGTGGCCGCCTTGATGGTTTTTCTCCAGGTCCACCTCCCTAAGACCGTGGCAGCAGGTGGGCGGATTGCTTCCGGTTACGGCCTCCGGGAGCGTCGCCAGCTGTGGGAGAAGGTGTGCAGGCACATGTATAAGGAGTCTGGGGTCCGGCGCACCTACCAGCAAGTGACTGACATCTTGGACCGGGAGCATGACATGCTCGACCTGCTTGGTGTGGAGATCCCTGGGCTTGGTAAGTAGCTATTTAATAACTACTTTTTTTCCTTCTGCTCTGTTATATTGCTAATCTATTTTTTTCCTGAAGAGTACGAATGCTGCTGATTAGATTACATTGCAGGTAAATTAATGTTTAAATAGCTTCTGTCATTGCAGGTGCTCGCCTGGTTATTGGCGTTGCTACTATGCTTACTTGTTTGCAACTTTTTAGTCATTTGAGAGCATTACTACGTAATGCTAGAGACAGTAGACTCAAGTCTAGTCCTTCTTTGCACTCCTGCTGCTGCCACTTTGAAGAGATAGTGGTGGATTGATACGTTGAGTATACTATTTATTGCTTGTTCTAGGACATTTGTTAGTGGTCTGCAATCATGATGATGGACTGTGTCTGTCACGCGACGTCTCGTGCTGCTGAGTGATGGCAGTCGTAGTAGAACCTTTTTGTTGTTGATGTAGTTAGTGAATTACATAACTTTCCTATTAGACGGTCTGCGAATCCTGCAATACTGTACTACTATCCTCTTAGTTGACCAGATCAGATGTAATTGTTGTTAATTTGTTTCCCCAACATAATTTTAGATTGAGTACAAAGAAATCAAATATTTCCCAAAAAACAATCATCCATGTTGTGTTTCTTTATTTCATGATCACCAGCAACTCCCAGGGGCAAGGCGACGGCGGAGACAGAGACTCCAGTGGCAGAAGTTGGACAGGAGCAGTCCCTTCCAGGCTCTTCTGCTGGCCCCAGTAAGTTGTCTTATTGTTATCTTAAACTTATACTTCCCTAACTTTTACAGCTCCTATTTATTATAAACTGGTTCCTAATAATTCTATGTTTTACAAAATAGTCTTGGATCTTCTTCTAATGTAGACTACTTTCTACATTCTTATCCTGCCTCTACCATCACTCTCTGTGCTACTACTATTTACAATTATGAGTCGGTCTGTGTAGGTAGCTAAGCTTGCCCATTCGGCAAACGGTGGGAAACAAAACTCTGATACAGCAATAGCTCTAGGCACTGAGTGTAGTCCTCTGGGTTGCCCTTGCTGTCTATTCCAGTCTTCTTAATGTAAGTGCTTTGACAATTTGCAACAACAAATTGTAATTGTTTACACCAAGTAAAAGGTAGCAGTGTCCTTTTTGATTTGAGAGGAGCACATCCCATACCGCTAGTGGTTCAGGGACTATTCTGCACACAAAGAAGTATGGACAAGATGATAGGTGCAGTTCGTCTTTCGACATACCTCAGTCCGAACAGACGTTGAACCCCCAATCCCCTGACCGACTATCTAGAATGTCTGACCAATGATTTTTACGACCCAGAAGAACAGAAGAAGACTACCTCCGAGTCCCGGCTTATCCGAGTCACTGAAACATGACTGCCAAGTGCAGTAGTTCAAACCTTTCCGCTCACTCACTCGTAAACAAAAACCACGCAGTGTTTGTTAGTTTTAAAGTTTTATTTTCAATTAAGAAATGAAAACACTATTTTTTTATTTTTAATAGCGTAGTATTCTGATGGATGAAGATGATGTTAAAGTTGCACTTGCAACAACATTCCTATGAATGAAATTAGTATGACTCAAAATTAATAATAGTTAACAGACACATGAAATTATTAGAATAACTGTGCGGGAGCCCCCACCTTCTTTAAAGTACTTAAAGTACTGCTGGTGATGACTTACTAGTAGTTGGAGAATTGTCTGGCAGAAGGGCAATGGAATCTTCTTTCTGTAATGAGAAAAATGGTGCCCGTTAAGCAAGCATTCATCAGTTGTCATAAGAACAAGTGTAGCATTTAATGGAATAAGCATATAAAAGGTTAACACCCTCCCCAAAACCGTTACTTTTTTTCAATCCCAGTAATAAATAAAATGTATTATGTAACATTTTCTTCCGTTACGAGACAAAATAGGGGGTTGTGTATGGCATCTGAAAATATGACATGTTTTTCCTAGACGTCGCAACATCTGATGCGGCACAGATGACAACCAGTGCCGGGGCCAGCAGTGCGGAGGGGTCCACTCAGGATGCGGCGACGCCAACAGGAGGAGCTGGGGGGGAAGACTCAGTGGCGGCGGACGGTGGTAAGTTATTATACTCCTTACTTATTGAAATTTTTTGGAGTAGCCTCGCAAAGGAGTGTTCGATGTACTGTACAGTAGTACACAGTACACTAGTATAAGTACACTGTACTGTCAAGAACATTTACTAATTTAGAAATACTTTTTGGGCTATCACGGAGAAGACAGTCAACCTTGACTTTTAATAGCATTAGCTGCGGTACTTCTCTGGTAACCAATGGCCCCCTCTATTTCACTTCAACTCAGCTGGCAAATTTTGATTGTGATTTGTGAAGCCAAGTCATATCAGATGAAGTTTAGGGATGTGAAGAACGAAAAGTTAAAGAAGGGTGAAACGAAGGACGAGCGAGTCTTAATATTTATGACTGTAAAGAATGGTTTTGTTGAATGCAATTCAACATAAGAAGACAGCGCTTTCCAAAATATAATGAAAAGGGTGTTAGTTGGTTTTTGACAAAAATAAATTTTGGTACATTTGAGACATCAAGAAGAATCATAGACGTACTTTCGAAGCCTGGATGTTATCTTCTTTATCCTCCTCGTCGATAGCAGAGGTGTATGATGTAGTAGAGCAGACGCTGATTGGAAGAAGTATGGCCAGTGGCAGTGCCACCCCTATAGAAAAGTAAGACATTCAGATCCCCACTTGCATGAACTGCTTAAAGTACTGCAAGTCTGCATCATCATGGCCTGTGTCTGTATTTCTTGGGTGAAAGCAGAGTGAGCTGCCATTATGGTGGCGAGCACAAGTTCACGTACCAGTGATTTCTTGCAACCCAAGAGACAAAAAGTAAAAAAAGGCCTTTTTTTAGTACTCTCTGACTATGTATGTAGTAGTGAGTCCACCCATAGTGCTGCTAGTGGAATTCCTGAAACTCCCAGTAATGTCACAGGCTTACAAAGACGGCGGAAAGATACATGCCAAAATGTTATACTGTTACAACAGGTATCTGTGTGAAGGACTGGGCTACTCTAAGGCCCAGCGGTGCCAGGGGACAACACCTGAAACCTTCGTGGGTTACCTGTTCCGGCGTACAAATCACAGAGACACGGGACACTTCCTTCGGCGTCAAAGATCAGCGTTTATTTACTGCAGGGATACAGAAATCCCAAGAAGTACACAATGTGTAGGTTCTGAGAGACTGCTTCGAATTGCAACAGTGGATCGCTCCTTTTATACATATTTTCGTCATAGCACAACATGGCGAACAAAAGGTTACAACTCAGTTCCCACAGTAAACTTCAAAGGGGTTGCTTTCATGTTTTCAGGAGCCCGGAACATAATTACAGTAGCATCGCCGGTTCCCAACTGTAAAAGTACGTTATCCCACCATTAAGTACATTCCATTCTGGCTGTAAACGAGTTAAGAAAAGAGACAGAAACAGGTGCAAGGAAGACAAAGATAGACAACAGATTGAAAAAGAGTGTAGGGGGCAATATCGGAAGCATGATTGCAGGATCAAAGGATTCGTGCCTAATGCATGCACGACTGAAACAATAGACCGGCACGGCAAGATGAGCCTCGAGCGAAGCCATCTGCCTTTGCAGTGTCATCCCCCTCATCATAAAGACACCCTCAAAGGAACACGTGTCTTCCGCAAGAGCTTGGGAATCCCAGGGTCACGAAGCGGACAGTGTCCGTTCGCTGACTACTTGAGGGCAAGAAAAATGGATGCCGTATCTAAAATGGAACCCGTGGGTTCAGATGGAGAAACCCATGAATAAGACGAACGGTGCAAAGTAGTGTAGCGAAAACGCGTACACCCACTAAACTCGCCATTTGCGGTTCATAGATACCAAACTCGTCCATATTCAAACAAGTCAAAAACGTCATTACGATTCTCACGGAACCTCAGACACTCCTTTTGCCCTCATGTAGGCAAGCACTAGTCGAAATCAGAATCGATCTCGATATTCATCAAATCGTTCAGATGTTGCTGCAACATTATTCTATCCCTCAATGCTTCTTTGGTAACAGATGGCCGTCTTATACACGTTGTAGCACAGAGGCCACATAAGGCAGGACCACACTGCACGCAAAGACAACACGTGAACAGAAACGTCACAACAACCCCGATGATCATCAGAATCTTCCAACCCGAAGTCGACATCAAGCCCCAAAACCATCCTAGTAGCGTCCAATCACCTACGTCCACGTGTATGGACTCGGAGATCTTATGCAACTTCGAGATGGCTTGATATACAGTTGGAGCGTTATCAGGAATGAAAATACAGCAACTCGAATGGATCACCTTGCACACACCACCTCTATCTGCAAGAACAACGTCTAGAACCATACGGTTCTGCAACGTCATAAGTCTATCCGCCTGAAGCTCTGCTGTAAAATTACCAAGAGCACTTGCAGTTATGTTAGCAGTTGATTCTACCACACAAGTCAATTGTCTCAGGTTCCTACTATTAACCATAGGTCCCCAACACGGCAGGAAACCCTTAAAGAAATCTCCTGCTTCTTGACCGGCAGTGTCCTCTTTGCTAATAACGCCTCTCACAACTCTAGTCTTGTGATAGTCCGAGGCAACTGTAAAAGTTGGTGGCAAAAGATTCGCAATATAACAGGTGCCCGAGAAGTCACGGGGCAACCACGTATAAGCGCGATCATAACATACAAAATAGGTACCCTTGGCAGTCAGGAAAATGGGGGAAGAGAGCATTGGCAAAACATACGTTTCAGTACAAGCGCTCTTCCCAAGTTGAGCTCGCGGATTTCGACCAAGACCTTGCAAGCAGAAATTACCGAGGTGGGGAACGATCCAGATCGGAGACGAGCTCTTAAGCTGTCTATCACCCACTGACATGCTATACTCAGCCTCACTCAGATCCTTGTATGCTCGCACCTCTTCCTCCGGAATAAGCGATGCATCAAAAATATCTCTATCTAAGTCAGCAATCGCTATTGCCAAAGTCTTGTGGTACGGGCCAGGACCAAGGTCTGCAGAGCGTGGCTCTCGATGAGGGTAGGAATCTAGTGCACTACGGAACATAATTTGGAATGCCCGAGCTGACCCCTGGGAGCTGTAAGGAAGAACCAAGTACGGAATACCCCTATCCATGGTGTGTGGCATTAACCCACACACCCAACAGTAGTATTCATCACCAACTGATGCTGATGTAGGAGTTGGACAAAGGAGTTGTTCATGAATTCCGCACGTCTAACCTGTTCATGTTGGGGCAGAGGATGAAAGGAATGTGGAGATATAGTGGGAATAGAATTCAGCTCAGGAGAAGAAGAAGTAGGTGAAGTGGAAGGCAATAACGACCGTATTCCAAAATAGACTCCACCCACCAGTAACACAGAAACAATCAGAAACAGCAGGAATACCTGAAACAGAAAACATTTCGTTCGTACAACCTTATGCAATTTTGATCTTTGCGCCGACATCCTCTCTACTTCCGACAGCTTAGAGAACTCCATCCTCTAAAAACCGTCCGCAACGTTCTTGACGCACTTCGTTCTGAGTAGCTATTATCAATTCCCAGGAGTTCCCAGGAATCGACAAAGTAACTGACCTAGTGTCAGGAACCTGCTAAACAGAAGGAAGTACCCGCACGGCCCTACGGTTAACCCGGATGAAAGGTTTTCTTAAACAAACATTCAATTTAATACAAGTCTCTTAGCTGTACAAAAAGAGGAATACACGTGAAAAAGAACTCAAAAAATCAATAAAAGATGCAATTGTTCATAATGTTCGTAGCAACAGTAAGGGGGGTAATATGAATTCAAAAAGAAAAACAAAAAGGGATTTTTTTTATTAGTCTTTGTCACGTGAACGAAGAAAATATCGACTTCTTCCAGGTCGAGTTTGCTCTTCAAATAATTGTTCAGATTGCGAAACAGTGTTCAATCGATCAGATGACAGTTCGGACCTTGAATTCTCCAATGCTGACGATTCAACAGATGTATCTGGCTGCTCTGAATTACTTCCTACAGGTTGAGCATCACTGAACGGCACATAACGTAGAGGGGTCTCGGTTTCCGTTGCGGCAATTCCAGTTCTGACCCACTTATCTGCTGGCAAAGGGATTGGAACTTTCTTTGTGTGGGTGGCATGCACCCAGTTCTTCCTGCCTTCCAACCGAACTGCAGTCCTCGTCGCCAGCAGAACTTGATAGGGTCCCACAAATCTCGGCTCGAGATTACGCTTTCTCCCAGTTGGAGCCGATGTCCAGGACCCTCTGTCTGTGCCGGTAGAGCTTCAAAGACCTGTTGATGAATTAAACTCAATTTAGCAGTCAGATCATAAAGATAGTCAATCAACATTGGATATTCGAGACTATCAAATGCCTTAGGCCTCGGAACTCCCCAAATGTTCGCAGGACGGCCGAACACAATCTCATATGGGCTAAGCCCTACTCGAGAGTGCACAGTCGCCCTGGTTGACAAGAGAGCTAGAGGCAGTGCATCGGGCCATGACAGACCAGTCGTCGCTTGAATCTTAGCAAGTTTCAGTTTCAGAGTGCCATTGTACCCTTCCACTAAACCTGCTGACTGGGGATGATTGGCGCTATGGAATTTTTGATGTATTCCAAGGCCCTTACACACACTCTTCATCACACTCCCCAAGAACTCACTTCCGTTATCCGACCATACGATCCGTGGCATTCCATACAGAGGAAAGTATTCCTTCAGTAGGACTTTCGCTGTGGACAGGGCAGTATTATCTTTAAGAGGGTAGGCCTCAATCCATCTGGAGAACGCGCAAACCACAACCAAAACATATTTCAGGTTATTGCATCTCTCCATATGAATGAAGTCCAATTGGATGACTTCAAAAAGACAAGTAGGAGGAGCAAAATGACCAGGTGGAGTGGGGGTGCCTTGGCCAGGATTATACATCTTACATACCATACAATTCTTGACCACTCTCTCAGCACACCTAGCAATTCCATTATTCTTCCATACAGGAGACAACAACTTACATATACCTCTTGCGCTAATATGTGACAAGCCGTGAGCCATAGTCACAACGGCTAGCACATATGCATCCGGTAACATCCACCTCTGACATTCTGACAAATCAACCCAACATCCATGCGCGTCTAACTTTCCCGTGCTTTCTTTCCACTTAGTCTTTTCAGTTTCGGTGGCCTCATTCTGAATCGCTTTCACGCTCTCAACAGTATCCTCACACATACCAGTCTCCGTCGGCCATCTCACTGAACTCATAACATACATTTGAGTTGTCAAATCCTTAGCCGTTTCCTTAGCAATCTCATCCGCAAACGCGTTACCACGACCAACATCATCCGTAACTTTTCAGTGCGCGCTGCATTTAATGATTGCCACCTGCTTAGGCAATGTAAGTGCGTCCAAAAGATCGTTCACGAGCTGTCCGTATTGGATCTTCGTGCCATGCGATGTCATAAATCCTCTTTCTCTCCACAATCGACCAAAGCTATGTGCAACGCCAAATGCATATTGACTATCCGTAAACACATTCACTCGCTTCCCTTTAGACAAAGCACACGCTCTCGTTAACGCAATCAACTCTGCCGCTTGCGCTGAATTCTGACTTAATCTCGCAGTTTCCACAACCGTACTCAACGTCACTACAGCATACGCAGTTGTCACATCACCATTCGGCAACTTAAAACATGAACCATCAACATACAGAGTACCATCGGGATCTGCCAATGGAGTGTTTTTTAGGTCAACACGACCCTTTGTTTCTTCTTCAGTTCTTAGATAACAATCATGTGGTGCTACATCATCTGATTCCATATTAGTCGGCAACAATGTCGCCGGATTCGGAACATTACAACGCTTTATTTGTATATGACTTGCCAAAAGTGTCAACTCGTAACCGGACAACCTTGCGCTCGTCAAGTGTTGAGTTTTTGTTCGATTCAAAAGAGTGTCAACTGCATGCGGAATCATCACCGTAAGCATATTATCCATGACCAGTCCTGCAGATTGTCGAATGGACACCGCAGCTGCCGCTGTCGCTCTTAGACAACTCGGCAATGCTCTAGCTACTGGGTCCAAGGTCGAGGAAAAATATGCACATGGACGCTGCTTACCGCCAAATTGTTGCGTCAAAACACTCAACGCACAACCCTCACTCTCGTGAACGTATAGTGTAAACGGCTTACTGTAATCAGGAGTGCCTAACACAGGAGCCGAACACAACGCATCACGCAATTCAGAAAAACTTTTCTGACATTCTCCAGTCCATGGCAAAGGAGTCGGAACATCCTTGCACGTGAGGGCTAACAATGGCTTCGCTAGCAATGAAAAATTCGGAATCCATTGCCTGCAGTATGACGTGATACCTAGAAAGGCACGCACATCTCTCTGAGTTGTTGGCACAGTCATTCGAGCAATCGCTGCAATTCTTTCTGGGGTCAACCTTCTTCCCTCCTTTGACAATAAGTGACCTAAATAGGTTACTTCTTGACAACAATACTGTAGCTTAGAAGGTGACACCTTGTGATGTAAGACACATAGATGCTGTAACAACGATACTGTAGCAGTTTTGCAAATCTGCTTAGTGTCAGCAGCCACTAACAGATCATCAACGTACTGAATCAAGGCCGCACCAGCCGGTAACACAAACGCGTCAAGTTGACTCTTAAGGGCTTGGCTGTAGATCGATGGACTCTCACAGTAGCCCTGAGGAGCGCGTTTAAACCTGAAGCTGCGACCTCCTAATGAGAAGCCGAATAGATCTCTGCTTTCCTCAGCAATCGGAATGCTAAAGAAAGCATTCTTCAGATCGATTACCGAGAACCAAGAGGCAGAGGCTGGAATCAGAGTCAGCAAAGCTGTAATGTCAGGCACCACAGGAAATTGTGGAATCACAATTTTATTTACCTCTCTCAAATCAATGACAAAACGATACACAGGAGGCTTGGATGGATCAGTTCGTTTCAAAATAGGTAACACAGGACTATTACACACATTTCCCCGAGTTTCCTCAATAACATCCTTCTTGATCAAATCATAAATGATCGCTAATAGCGCTCGTTCACCATCAAGAGAGATACGATACTGGGGGATACGTGGTAAACGCACATTCGATTTCAATTGGACAACATAAGGTGATATGTCCAGCAGGCCCACATCATTGGGACCTGTTGCCCACAAAGACTCAGGAAGAGAACTCAATTCCGGTGGGAGCTTATCGGTTGACAAGTACATAGGAGAGATCACTCTCTGACCCAATGTAAGCTCCACTCCCGCAGGAGAACAATACAGAGTCGCATATAACCGCTTCAACAAATCCAGGCCCAAAAGATTCTCACCACAACCAGTAGTTAAAATCAAAGGAGCTTCTAGCTCACGCAGCCCAATTGTAAGGGGCAAAGGGCTAGAAACCGGATTGCTAACGGGGGCGCCAGAGAATCCGACGGAAACATTCATTAAGCCAGACAAAGGTGCGCCAGGGAGTTTCGAATGCATAATGGAACTTTTCGCTGCACCAGTGTCCAAAAGAAAAGGCTCAACTACGCCCGATGTGGCAACTGCGACGTAAGGCCCTCTCTGATCAACCGGAACTGATACTACTCCCTCTCTTTGTCTGTGGTTGTCCTAGTAACTACCATCAGCATCAATGTCATGCTCGACGTAATAGTCGTCCACATGATACTGTGCAGATCTACCAAACGATGAATCGCGCCGATCAAAGCAATTGTTCGAGTCTGATGAAGTAGTAGAACGCTCATTCTGATTTTGAGTGACACCGCGACCTCTACCGCGAGATGCCTGTTGGGGACCACTACGACCTCCTCGAGCCGAAACACCATTATTTCGGTCACGTAAAACCGGACAATTAAACTTCAAATGGCCCTCACCCCTACAATATGCGCATTGATTATACCCAAGCATAGATCTCGGTGTAGAGGAGTCAGTACGCGACTGCGTCCTAGAAGACTGTGATTGTGATTGATTTTGCTGTTGTGAGTCATTTTGATTAGAGCGCAGAGGATACGCTTGCTGCAACAAAACCTTAGTTTTAAGATCCTTCGTTTTCTTATCTGCACGATCACTTTCTTCCTTTTCTCTATTTTCGTAATATTGAGCCGTGGCTAATATTTGAGCAGTGGTAGAAACAGCCCACAAACTTTCGGAATTTTTCAATTTGTTACTCAGTTCAGGCAACAAATTCGACACAAATTTATCAACAAACAGTCGCTGACCTCCCTCAGTACTCATATCCTGACGACTATGATCGATAAATGCCTCCTCAAATCTGGTAAAGAAATCAGAGACACTCTCGTCCTTCTTTTGCTTGCACGCAGACAATTTATCCCAGTTAACTCTCATTGCTGGCATAAGTGTCTTCATAAGTGTAATGATTCTTTGGGGCAGATCCGCATTGATCTGTTCAGGCTTAGCCCCACCAACTTGTCGTCTTGTCGTCCGTCAGCCGCCGCAAGAGCAGCCCAATCACCACCTAACTCAGCTACGTGATTCTCTTGACGGATTTTTGCCCAAATTGGTTGAGGTACTACGTTACCGAACAACATGTCATTATCGGCAAGGTTCATAATAGTAGCATCCACAAGTTGGGATAACTCCTTATAATAACCTGCCGGATTTTTCCGGGGGTCAGGCAAAGATTGTTTCACCTGCAAAACTTCTGATCGCTTCCATGGGAGATGTATCCAGACTCTCTGGAAGTGTGGTAAAATTGCAGGGTTAGCAGCAGGATTACCTGGCATCCACACTGGGGGAATTTCTCGCATGGGATACTGACCAGGTTGTGCTTCCCACTCCTCAGTGTCGTCATTAAACAATACTCGAGGATGCACTGTAGATCGAAAAGCTAACAGATGCTCTAAAGCACGTCGAACATTACCACCCACAATCATACCGTTCGAAAACTGATTCTGGAGTTCAGTCATTTCGGGCGGTACATTGTCTACCTCATCATTATCCCACTCCTCTCGTAAGGATTTACACATTTCTTCAAACACGAATCTTTGTGTGGGCTCATTAAACTGAGAGAACGTGTCGAAAACTGTGCGCGGGGTGTACTTAGCAGGATGCCTAATCAATTTATGCGTCATTTTCACTAACGTCTCACTCTCCCTACCACCAGGAATTTGACTTCGTCTCTGAGAGACATCAGAAACATCGGACCCAAGTATTGGTCCAAATGGAGAGTAAAGATTAGCAACAGCATTAGGTATGCGACTACGGACAGAAGGAGAAGAGGAGAGAAGTACAGGGGCAACAACATGAGGACTGAACGTAGGAGCAGTAGGAGTAGACAAGATAGCAGAAGTAGCAGGAACAATAGACTGAGAAGGTATAGGCAGTGGAGCAGTAGGAAGAAGGGCAGGTAAGGGAGCAGGGACAGCTTGAGGAACAGGAGGATTCGGAGGAACAGGACCAACGACAGGCTGACCAGCAGCTGCCGGAACAACAGGTTGAGGGACAGGAGGAACCACAGGGACTGTAGTATCCTGTGCATAAGGAGGTGGTGATTTCAGTAGATAGGACAACAAAGGGTCCTCTACCGCTTCTTCTCCCTTCTTATCAGAACTCAACGGTAAAACCGGATAACATTTATCCACCGCCATATGATGCAGTCTAGCAAAAACTTCCTTGTCCTTCTCGTCTTTGTCTCGTTGATACTGTTCTGCATTTCGCATCACCGTAATAATACCTTCCCTCTTATTTTTCTTAATCTGTTTGATTTCTTTCTGCTTGGCCTCTTTGCGCCATAACCGAAAGGAATCAAACATGGCCGGCCTAGCTTTCTTTTTAAACAATTTTGCTTTGAGATTGTCCAAAATTGCAGTTTTGAAACTACCATGGGGTGGCCAACTAAGGACACCATCATTTTTAGTGTAACGGATCCAATATGCATTATATACGATAGGACCCACTCCGTGTCGACTATAGAGCTCATAAATCGGAGTTCCAACTGGAGGTATCGGACATGAGTCCTCCAACCGGGAATCCGTACCGCAACATTTAAGGAAACCGAACAAAGTACTACGGCCAGGCATCGTGCACACTAACCGAGTTTACAAACTTCAAGGGTTATCGAAATACGATGTCCTCGCAAAAATGCAAGACCCTCGGTTTTTGGCAATTGCAATCGTCAAATAAAACCCAACTACTAAGAACCAACAACTAAGAACCACAAATGCAATGTGGCACAATGGCACAATGGCACCTAGCCATTGTGGCAATAGCTTTGGAACCGCTGCCCGCGGGAGCCCTGATGAAGTCGCGGGCTACTAGCCCTGACGAAACACGTGTTGGCTGGGCGTGGTAGCTAAAATCTGAATTGAAGAAAAACTTCTATCAAGACTACTTCCACATTGTTTGTCTATTGGTTGTGTTGTTTGATTACCAACGATTCAGAAAAGGGGGTGGTGATGGACAGAGTATCTAAATTAAGCAGAATACTACTACCCAGTCAACAGAGCAGGGCTTGATCCATCACCGTTTTTTAGCTCACTGCACCATCCCAGCTCAGAACCTGGCTACATGCAAATTAGTCTGTCCCTGGCCCAGTGCATCATGGGAACAGGGAAGACCAAAACTACCAAGCCAATTCTTTTACTGGAAAGGAAACAAGCTTCTGGGGACCGGTTTCTGGCATTACAGCCGTCTTCGGCCCGGCTTGCTTGAATCCTGATGGTGCAGTGAGCAAGGGACTCACATCTGAGCATACCCTTCCACGCTTGTGGTGGACAAAACGATTCAGAAAAGGGGGTGGTGATGGACAGAGTATCTGAATTAAGCAGAATACTACTACCCAGTCAACAGATCAGGGCTTGATCCATCACCGTTTTTTAGCTCACTGCACCATCCCAGCTCAGAACCTGGCTACATGCAAATAAGTCTGTCCCTGGCCCAGTGCATCATGGGAACAGGGCAGACCAAACTACCAAGCCAATTCTTTTACTGGAAAGGAAACAAGCTTCCGGGGACTGGTTTCTGGCATTACAGCCGTCTTCGGCCCGGCTTGCTTGAATCCTGATGGTGCAGTGAGCAAGGGACTCACATCTGAGCATACCCTTCCACGCTTGTGGTGGACAAAACGATTCAGAAAAGGGGGTGGTGATGGACAGAGTATCTGAATTAAGCAGAATACTACTACCCAGTCAACAGATCAGGGCTTGATCCATCACCGTTTTTAGCTCACTGCACCATCCCAGCTCAGAACCTGTCTACCACCCCCTTTTCTGAATCGTTTGATTACCAACAGCATTTACTCTGTAAAAGGCGACGTCTGCACAGGTACCTGCTGTATCAATTATGTTTGGATCTTGGTCCTAATTGGAGGTTTAGGTTCTTCCTCCTATCTGGGGCACCCTCAAAATAGTGGTTAGAAATTATAAATAACTTCATATACGGGAGGCGCCAGTTGTGGATCGACAATCAAAAAAAACCTGGTCCGTTATCTTCAAAATGTTATACTGTGTTTGCTACTTGCTGATGTTACTGATGCTGATGTTACTGAGTGTCAACTTTCTGTTGAATTATTTTTACTTTATGTTAAAGACTATTGGCTACAGTATTTTTCTTTCTTTTTTCATAGATGCTACTCCCAAAAAGCTCACCCATAAGGAGATGGCTGTCCGGGCCAGGGCCCGTAAGCTGGAGGCTATTTGTGTCGGGTATCGACGGTTGTGGGCTCGGGAGCATGAGGAGGAAACTACAACAACCTCCAGTATATCCTCCTCCACTGCCCCCGGGTCCACCAGCCACAACCCTCCAGCCAAACGGAGCCGTGGCCCGACAGCCTCCCGCCGCCACCGCACAGCAGCAACAACATCAGCGGCCTCCCCCAGATCCTGGATGGTTCGTGTGCGCCGGCTATGCAGAAGAGTGGACTACCTGGAGCGGTTGGCCCAAAAACATCAGCGCCAGCTCCGGGACCTCCGCAAAGAGCAGCGGGACATGCAGCAACAGCTTGCCAAACTAAGCCACCGGAGGAAGTGACTGTCCCTTGTCCCTTTTTTAAAGACTGTTGGGGGGGGGAGGGGGGAATTGGGTTTTTGGGAAAGGGTACTTTTTGATTTTTGGACATTGGTTTGATTTGGGAGGGGGGTGAGTTGGGGTAATTCTATTTTTGTGACGACAACAACATCCATAATTTATATTTCTTAATAATTATACTTTTCATTCAAAAACACGGTATACACGCTCATATTATTTTGTGTGGGGTTTGGCGGTGGTTAATGGACGTTTGGTTTTTCAAACTTACCAGCATGAATGAAACTTCTTGTCCTGAAATGTACCAAAATGCAAGTAACCGAGTTAGTCAATTCAGTAGCCCTACTACTGTACTTTACTAGTAGTACTGTTAGTCTCTGCAGTCCTCCAAACTTAGTCCTAGCCCATTATTCTAATACCTCCCCAATATGCTTATCTTACCTGTGATTTGCGAATCACGGTTGGTGAATAAGGTTGGTTGTTGACTTGAATCCTCGACAGATGCAATATCATTGTTGTGCTGGTAGCAGTAGTGGTACACACTGGCAGTATCACCATATGAAAAAAAGAGGAAATGAAACATTGAGTGGCCTGAGCGTAACATTAGAAACAGTACAATAGATAGTACGGTACAGAACAGTGCCCTAGCCTAAGCAGTGCCAACGTAAGGTAAGCATTAATCATTTCATTGTTGTTAACGTCGTGTAGGAGGAGGATGTTCTTATCAATCCACGATGGCGCACATGAACTTCTGGTTGCTTTGACCTTATCCTCCCCAGCAAGTGTGTGGAATTTATTGTGGCTATCAGTCACACCTCAATGAAATACCACACAGCCCGGGGGAAGAGGGTTAGGGTTTGAAAATTGGATGGGAATGGGTTTTTTTGGGAAAGTTTGGTATAGAGAAAAAAAAACACAGCATGGACAGTCAAACAACAAATGAAGAGAAACAAATCTTTGGATTAGAAGATATTGATAAATCTTGAAAGGGACATAAAGGAAGTGCACTACTGCATGCCATAAGTAGTAAATGGATGGTTAGGTTACTGAAAAGTAGTACTACCACTAACTGCAACTTACTAGTAACTACGAAGAAACAAGTTGACAGTACAGGGATGCAGTCATTACTCAATTTCACTTGCCTCTCTGCCCTCAGAGAGAAGAAACACTTAGAACATTAAATTAGAGTTAAACATAGCAAAAATGTATCTAATTGCTGTAGGGAGGGATGAATTTGAAGCAGAGATCAAACAAACGCACAGAGTCACACTCGTAGAAGTAAGTTCAAGTTCACAACAATATCATTTAAAAGATAAGAAGAATTTTGGATACTGTTACTGTTTTTTGTAGTTGTCCCGTTGAATTTGTGAAGTCGATGCATCCAGCCATTCCTCTTATTCGCGGTACTCCTTCATTCTATCGGATGCTCCGTCGATCAATCTTGGTGACCAGACACACTGTCCACTGCCTGCCTGATGCAGATTTGCGGATCGCTAATTGTAAGCCTGAGTAGTACATCAATGGCACAGGGTAAAAGCCTGCCTGTAATTGATGATGGAAAAATACAACAGTAAGTGTTAAAGACACCTCGGAGAAAAAAATATGTAAGGCACGCTGTGTAGTGCAAAAATTATACTGTCACTTTCAGAGATGACAATCCCCAAAATCTAGAACACCCCACATTACCCTCCCAAAAACGTGCAGAATACTGCTGCTACCTCACAGAGGCCTAATTTCAAATCGTGTCAAAACGCACTCAGAAAGTATGCCCAAAACCCCCCTTTCCCACCATGGATTATGTTCAAACGACTTGCAATCAAAATTAGACACTACAACAAGTTTTCCAAGACCCCACCCAGTCGTAAAAATCTATAACCCCCACCCAAACACATGCAATACAATCCTGTAGTGCTAACCCTAACGAGCCCTAAGTTAAGAATAGTGGCAAACGCTTTCTTTAACTAGGCCAAATCCCCCCTTTCCCACCATGGATTTTCTTCAAACCACTTGCAACCAAGATTATACATTCCCACGAGTGCTGTAAGACCCCAGAACCCAGTTGCAAAAATCTAGAACACCCCCAAACACATGGAATACTGCTGCTAGTGCTAACCCTAACGAACCCTAAGTTACAAAAAATGCCAAAAGGCTTTTCAGCATGGATTTTGTCAAAACCACTTTTATCCGGTATTAGACCTTCCCAGCAATGCCCCAAGACCCGCCAACCCACCCGCAAACAAGCACAACACCCCCAAACAGCCAAAAAGCAAAAATGGAAAATCTCATACTTACAATATTTTTCGGCCTTCTTTCAATTCTGTCCAAGCGCGCTGTGCAGCTAGGCCATAACTCCCGTTTTCCACCATGGATTTCCTGAAAAACAAATGCAATCAAAATTAGACTGTGCCAGCAGTGCTCCCAGACCCCAAAACCCACCCACAAACACCCGGAACCCCCCCAAAGAGCACCTCAAAGACAAGCAAGTCAGCAAAAACGCAAAAAGAATTTCGCCTCCGATTTTGTGCAAACCAGTTTTATCCGGTATTAGACCTTCCCAGCAATGGCCCCAGAGCCGTCAACCCAGGCAAAAACAAGTAGAAGACCCCCAAACAGCCAAAAAGCAAAAGTACAAAAATGGGGACTTACAGCCTGATTCATGAAGCAAAATTGCGCCCGCAATAGCTGCGAAAAAGCTATTGCGGGCGCAATATCAAAAAACGGAATTCACCATCAAAATTGCGAAATCGCAAACACAGATTTGTGAAATCGCTAAAACATTCGCAGAATCACGGCAGGATACCAATAGCGAATCGGAAATAGCGAGAATGCACGGAATCTGCGAAAATAATAGCGAATTCGCACATTACTCGCAATCGGTATTCATGAAAAATCGCTATTAGCGAAAAAGCCAAAAATCGCATTTTGCGAGGCGCAATTTAAGGAGAACCCAAAGCAGGTGGTAACCATCAAACCCATGTGAAATACATTTTTGAAAAACTGTTGGCCAATCAGTAACTGGTGCAGGCCTGACCAAACACACTTAAGGGGAAGCAGCAACAGCAGAAGGAGTCTCACAATGCCAGGAATGTACATGGTGGTCAGGTGGCGAAGGCTACAGCGAGCAGCAAGGAGGAGACGCAGAATCCAGGAGAGGATATTCCGCCAGCGGGTCACCCTGCTGGGCCAGACCAGAGAGCAAATATACGCAAAGTACCGGCTGAATGGGGCTATGATTATCAAGCTCATACAGGACCTTGACCCCCTGATGCAGCACCCAACAAGGCGGACCAATGCCGTGCCAACACATGTCCAGGTATTGTGTAGCCTGCACCTCCTGGCCTCTGGGAGCTTCCAGGGGATAGTTGCGGCAGCTGGGGGGATATCCCAGCCCACCATGTCCCGCTGCCTACGTAGTTTCCTTGACGCAATGCTGACCCAGCTACACCAGCACATCAAATTTCCCACCAGCCAACAGGAATTGGATGAGACCAAGCTACAATTCTACAATGTTGCCCGTTTCCCACACGTGATAGGATGCATTGACTGGACCCACGTCCACATTTGCCCACCTGCTGGAACGGAGTACATGTACCGCAATCGCAAGTTCTACCACTCCCTCAACATGCAGATGGTCTGCAATGCAAAGACATACATCACCGACATAGTGGCACAGTACCCGGGGAGTACACATGACTCTTTCATATTCCGCCACAGCGGCCTCCACACACGACTGGTCAGGGGAGACTTCGGGGAAGGACACCTACTTGGTAAGTACACTTTGCCCACAATGTCACATTGCCAATGACTAGCTGCGCTGCACAGGCACTCACCCTCTGCTCCTCTCATCCAGGTGACAGTGGCTACGCCCTGCGTGAATACCTCCTCACCCCATACCTCAACCCTGCTACACCACAGCAACGGCGTTACAACGTATCACACATACGCACAAGGAATTGCATAGAGAGAACATTTGGGCTACTGAAGAGCAGATTCCGCATACTTCACAAGACAGGTGGGGCCATGTACTACAGTCCTGAAGTGTGCTGCCGCATTGTGGCAGTGTGTGCTATCCTACACAACATTGCTACCAAGCGCAGGATACCTGTCGACATCTCTGGCAGTGAATCGGAAGGGGACGACCGGCCACCTGCACATGCGCGCCATGCAGGCGGCGAGAACCCAGCTGAAGGCCACAGACGCCGCAACCACATCACAATGAACAGTTTCTAGTGCACCCTCTACCCTCACCCCACAAATCACAAATGCATGCAAAATGTAATAATGACACAACGCCAATGTTTGCTGCAAAATAAATTATTATTGTTTCATTCACAATAATGCTATCCCTATTAATGTTGTCATTGGTAACAGTATTACTGCATACTGCTGTGTGAAAGGACAGGGCAGGCTTATACTCAGCCTGTGCCAGAAATAGTCATATCAAGTCAATTGCGCCTCCTGCGCGTACCACCCAAACGCCTCTGAGGCTCATCCTCTTCCAAGGCACGTGTACCTGCCGTGGGCCTGGTGCTGCCCCTGAGTGGCCCTACTTGTGAGGCAGAGTGGCTGCTCATGCTCAATGTCCCCTCACTGACATCATCACCCCCAACTGTGGCAGGTAGGGCAGGAGGGTGTAGTGCTGTCACGGCAGTGGTCAGGTGGTCGAGGACCCTGGCCACATCCTCGCAGCACTGGATGAGCTGCTGCTGCTGTGCAAGGGACCGCCGCGATAACTGTGCTGTTGCATTGCCTACAACATAATTGGACCTGGTGTAGACCGTCAGCCGGGTCAATAGCTGACGGTGGCGCCGGCGTGCTGCGTTGCGCTGAGATGTGATAGCTGCAGTGTTGGCCTCCATGGCTGCAGTCATGCGGGCCATTCCCTCCCCCGCACCTGCCATGGCCGCCGTCATGCGGTCCATGCAGTCCCCCACTCCGGCCACATTGCGCCCAATGTTGTACAGCTGTAGCTGTATGGCACCTTGCCGGCGTGCCTGAAGCTGATGAATACGCAGCATGCGTCTTTCAACGCTCATTCGCGCCAGCCGCTGTCCATTCCCCCTCCTGCTGATTGCTGCATTGGACTGCTGGCGAGACCTGCCACGCCTGCTCTGCTGGCCTGACACAGTGGCTGGCCGCTGTGATGCAGCTGTCGCGGGCCCTGATGTAGTAGCACCAGCTGATGGTGGTGTCACAGCAGGGGTTGGTGGTTCGGCAGGGGCTGGAGGCACACTGGTAGTGGGCCTGGCTGCGGCTGTAGTTGTTGCGGCTGAGGCTGGGGGCACGCTAGTTGTGGGCCTGGCTGCGGCAGTGGTTGCTGCGCCAGACGCAGGAGGCACACTGCTGGTGGACCTGGCTGCTGGTGTTGTTGGTGCGGCAGGGGCTGGTGCCTGTGTTTGTGGTGGCACATCCTCCTCCTCCTGGGCCTCCTCATCTATTAGCAGCCTCTCGCTGTCGCTGCTGTCTGCGCCACCTGTGAGGGTAAGTGGATGTTCATTAGTTGCATGTATCTGTCACATGTGCAGTTGCTACTTGCATGCTGGGTGACATTCCCTGACTGGCTATGGCTTTGCGTACTTTGGAACCTGTCTGGCTGCATTGTGGTACTACTACATTGTGGCCACACTACATGTCCCACAATGCTTCAGGGCATTACCTGATGTGCAACAATGGCATGACTATGGGACATTATGGGAGCCT
Source organism: Lissotriton vulgaris (assembly GCF_964263255.1). Classification (NCBI taxonomy): domain Eukaryota; kingdom Metazoa; phylum Chordata; class Amphibia; order Caudata; family Salamandridae; genus Lissotriton; species Lissotriton vulgaris. The sequence continues at coordinate 23,751 of NW_028247064.1, read as the reverse complement.
ATATGGTCATGGACATTCATAGGGGACAGGGTCGCAGTCGCATGCCACTTACCTTGGTTGTCTTGGGTGGGGCGGGATGAGTCCAGACGCGTTACTCCAATGCACGCCGCCCTCTCAAGCGTGTCTTCCACTTGGTCCTCCAAGGCTGTGTTTGGAGGGACTGTAGGTCCTCCCCCTCCAGTGCCCGATGCCTCTCCAAGGCGCTCTGCCACCTTCTCTTCGGCACGACCTCGGAGGTCGTACCATCTTTTTTTTAGGTCGTCCAGTGACCTATCAGCCACACCCACGGAGTTCACCGTGGCCGCTATTCCCTGCCAGATCCTCCTTTTTTCCTGCTCCGGCACCCTCCTAGAGTCCTTGCCAAACAGTTTGGAGTGGTTGGCCACCACCCCTTCTATCAAATGCTCCAGCTCCTGTTCGGAAAATTTTATCTTCCTCTTCCGCCCTGTGGTTTTGCTGGGCCCAGGAACAGCTTCCTCAGACATGGCAGCACTGTTTTTGCAGAGAAGGAATCCATCAAGATTAGCAGGAGCTCTCCCAGCTGCTGACTCGAGGTCTGCCTCACTGTGGTGAATGGGGGTGGGAACTGGCTGCTTCCTGGTTGTGATGCCATCACTGTGCTCGAAATGCGACTTCCCGTTTTCCCGATCTCGCGATTTTGCGATCTCGCAATTAGCGATATCGCTATTTGCGATATCGCAATCCCGACACGGATGTAACCGGAAATAGCGATTATCGATAATCGCTAACGGGATTTGCGGCTGCGTGCGAATCGCATTTTTTAATCGCAAAACATCATGAATTCCGATCTGCGATTTCTCAATAGCGAATCGCAATTTTTCGCTATTTGAGAATCGCAGATGCCGGTTTTCATGAATCAGGCTGTTAGTCATTTTCAGGGCAATTTCCCAAATCACTCCGCGCGCGTTCTGCAGCTAGGCCCTAACTCCCCTCTGCCACCATGGATTTGCTTCAAACCTCTTGCTATCAAAAGTATCCATACCCAGCAGTGCTCCCAGACCCCGAAACCCACCTATAAACACCAGGAAGCCCCCCAAACAGGCCCCCAAAAATGCTAAATTGAGCGAAATGTCAGAAAAAGCAAAAACTTTTTCCTCATGGATTTTGTCCATAGCAGTTTTATCTGGCATTAGACCTTCCCAGCAATGGCCCCAGAGCCGTCAACCCAGGCGAAAACAAGTAGAAGACCCCCAAACATCCAAAAAGCAAAAGTACAAAAATGGGGACTTAGTCATTTTCAGGGCAATTTCCAAAATCACTCCGCGCGCGTTCTGCAGCTAGGCCCTAACTCCCCTCTGTCACCATGGATTTGCTTCAAACCTCTTGCAATCAAAAGTATCCATACCCAGCAGTGCTCCCAGACCCCTAAACCCACCCACAAACACCAGGAAGCCCCCCAAACAGGCCCCCGAAAACGCTAAATTGAGCGAAATGTAAGAAAAAGCAAAAACTTTTTCCTCATGGATTTTGTCCAAACCAGTTTTATCCGGTATTAGACCTTCCCAGCAATGGCCCCAGAGCCGTCAACCCAGGCGAAAACAAGTAGAAGACCCCCAAACAGCCAAAAAGCAAAAGTACAAAAATGGGGACTTAGTCATTTTCAGGGCAATTTCCAAAATCACTCCGCGCGCGCTCTGCATCTAGGCCCTAACTCCCCTCTGCCACCATGGATTTGCTTCAAACCTCTTGCTATCAAAAGTATCCATACCCAACAGTGCTCCCAGACCCCAAAACCCACCCACAAACACCAGGAAGCCCCCAAAACAGGCCCCCGAAAACGCTAAATTGAGCGAAATGTCAAGCAAAAACTTTTTACTCATGGATTTTGTCCAAACCAGTTTTATCCGGTATTAGACCTTCCCAGCAATGGCCCCAGAGCCGTCAACCCAGGCGAAAACAAGTAGAAGACCCCCAAACAGCCAAAAAGCAAAAGTACAAAAATGGGGACTTAATCATTTTCAGGGCAATTTCCAAAATCACTCCGCGCATGCTCTGCAGCTAGGCCCTAACTCCCCTCTGCCACCATGGATTTGCTTCAAACCTCTTGCTATCAAAAGTATCCATACCCAGCGGTGCTCCCAGACCCCGAACCCCACCCACAAACACTAGGAAGCCCCACAAACAGGCCCCCGAAAACAGTAAATTGAGCGAAATGTCAGAAAAAGCAAAAACTTTTTCCTCATGGATTTTGTCCAAACCAGTTTTATCCGGTATTAGACCTTCCCAGCAATGGCCCCAGAGCCGTCAACCCAGGCAAAAACAAGTAGAAGACCCCCAAACAGCCAAAAAGCATAAGTACAAAAATGGGGACTTAGTCATTTTCAGGGCAATTTCCAAAATCACTCCGTGCGGCTCTGCAGCTAGGCCCTAACTCCCCTCTGCCACCATGGATTTGCTTCAAACCTCTTGCTATCAAAAGTATCCATACCCAGCAGTGCTCCTAGACCCCGAAACTCACCCACAAACACCAGGAAGCCCCCCAAACAGGCCCCCGAAAATGCTAAATTGAGCAAAATGTCAGAAAAAGCAAAATCTTTTTCCTCATGGATTTTGTCCAAACCAGTTTTATCCGGTATTAGACCTTCCCAGCAATGGCCCCAGAGCCGTCAACCCAGGCGAAAACAAGTAGAAGACCCCCAAACAGCCAAAAAGTAAAAGTACAAAAATGGGGACTTAGTCATATTCAGGGCAATTTCCAAAATCACTCCGCGCGCGCTCTGCAGCTAGGCCTTAACTCCCCTCTGCCGCCATGGATTTGCTTCAAACCTCTTGCTATCAAAAGTATCCATACCCAGCAGTGCTCCCAGACCCCGAAACCCACCCACAAACACCAGGAAGCCCCCCAAACAGGCCCCCGAAAACATGATAGCGAGCAAAAAGGCAAACACGTTTTCAAGTCTGATTTTGTCCAAACCAGTTTTATCCGGTATTAGACCTTCCCAGCAATGCCCCAAGACCCTCAAAGAAGTAGAACACCCCCACAAGTGCAGAGTCTTTCTTCATTGGGCGTAATCAAGCCCTATGCTTTGAGGGAAATAGGAGTCTGGAGGAGGAGGATAGAGGAGCATGTTCTTGTGAACTTGTGAACCTGAGGAATGCAGACTGCGGCACCTTCAAATCAATAAGCAAATAAGTGAAGACAGTTCTGCTGATGGGCTTGTTTTTGTGATTAGGTGATTAAAGTTTTTATTTATTTTGACTTTGCAAAACAAAGAAAGATATACACACAGGAATAAAAGTGAATAAGGACGAAAAAGAAAGTTATTGATTCATTGGCTCATTTTCAGGGCTGGTGTCAGGGAATAAGAGTTCGTCCTCATACTCTGCGAATTCAGGCGGGAGTAGGTCACCTAACAGAGAAGAAATTCCCTCATCTAAGTTGGTGTCCTCCTCGTCTTCTTCCGGCGTGTATTCTCGTACTTTGTAATCTGGTGGTATGAGGTGCTGATTCATCTTGATTATTGTTAACCTCTCCACATTTTTGGGCGAGAGCAGCAATGAAAACACGTTCAGAAGACACGCTTGCGAGTGGGCAAGACAAGTAGTTTATAGCCAGGTTGGAGATCTCTGGCCACAATTCTTTTTTCCCATGCCAATACGCCAATGGGTCATCATGAACATAGACCTCTGTTGAGTCATTCAGATAGTCCTGCACCATCGACTCAAGGTTCTCCACGGTTCCTCCACTTTGCTTACTTTTTGCTGGGACCTTTTGAGAAGCAAACTCAAGCTGAGTTAGCAAATCCTCTTCTTCACACAATGTTACTGTTGTGTCTGGTGCAGATGATCCGGTTGCTGGTGTCTTTAACGGCTGAGAGGTCACTTCTGCCACAGCCACAGGTGCAGAAGTGGATTCTTTTGACTGGGGATGGCCTGCTGATGCTGATGTACTGCCTTTTCCTTCAATTTTTTGCCGTTCTCTTTCAAACCTCATGGCTAACACAGCTAGCCAATGTTTGTACATTAAAACTTGTGCACCACCAAAAGCAAAGAATGCTCTGCCTGCCAGTGCCTTTTTGTAGCGTGGATCCAGAATAGTAGCACAAATGTAATGCTGTTCTGAGTGGATCATTTGAAGACGTTCATCGCCAAGTAGGCGCTGTAATAATTTCTCCGCCAAAACAAAAGCTTCTTGCTTTTCTTCATCTTTTTCAAATATAGAATACACCGCCTTCAGTTGGTGCTCTAGCATGCGCAACAATGGGATAGCTTTTCCCAAATTACAGTCCTCCCTGCTGACTGCATGCGTGAAGACCTCAAAAGGACGAAGCTTGTCTGTCAGGCTTTTAACTAACTCCCATTGCTCCGCATCTAGCCTCAGGTCCTTCATAGCTGTACCCAGTGTTAAGAAATACTGATCGAGTACCGTAAACTGCTCATACAGACGCTCAAGCATGTAGAAGGTTGAGTTCCAACGTGTTGCCACCTCCTGGATGAGTGCTTTCACTGGCATTCGACGTTCATGTAGCAGGCCCCTCAGATGCTTACGGGCCTTAAAAGAATGGCTAAAATGTGTGCACATTCTTCGGCAGGTGGTCAGTAACTTGCACACTGGACTTTCTTCACTCAAGAATTTTTTAACAACCAGGTTTATACAGTGCGCCAAACACGGCACTCTGAAATATTTACCCAGCTCCATGGCCTTAACTACATTGGCGCCATTATCCGTGGAAACATAACCAATCTTGCGTTTTTTTGGGGACAGCCATTGAAAGACCTTTGTGTTAAACTCCTTCAAAATGTTTTCTCCTGTATGACTTTTCTCCATGCCAAACATGGCTAGTGTTGCATGTTTCCGAGCAGCTTTAAAAACGTTGTCTGGGTCAACACCTGCCCTTAGCTTTACTGTAACTCCTGAAAAAGAGACCCAGTGTGCAGTGATGCACATGTAATCAGTGCCTGCGCCACTGGTCCACATGTCTGTTGTCAGATGTATAGTGTGAACAGCACTCTTCTGCAAAGCTGCCCCAATCACCTCCAGCACAATTTCATGTAGTGCTGGAACCGCAACTCTGGCAAAATAGAACCGGATAGGAACCTTCCATTTAGGGCTGAGCGTTGCCACTAATTCTAGAAAACCAACCCCTTCCACAAAAGAAAAAGGGAGAAGGTCCAGAGCTAGCATTTTAGCCAGCTTAGTGTTATACAGACGCGTCAGTGGGTGGTTGCGGTCAAATGGCGCTTCTGAAAACAACATGCTTCTAATGGTGGGCTGGACCATGATTTTACGGGATGATGATGATGACTTCTTCGACCCAGTTACGCTCGGTGAAGATGAACTTTTTCACATTGGTGTCTCACTCTCTCCCACACTCTTAGTGTGGCTCACAGGGGGTGTGCTGCTGACAGGGGTACTGGATGTAAGTGAAGTGTTTGACGCTTCTTCCTCCTCGTCATCATCAGATGAAACATCAACGTATACAGTTTGTTGACTTCCAATTCGGGCTTCCTTGATCTCCTTTAGGTGCGCATGCCATTGGACAGTGTGCTGTCTCTCAAGATGACCTCTCTGGCCTCCGGTACCATAGTTGAGACCAAACTTACCACGACTAACTGCAAGCTTACAAATGCTACAAATGGCTATGTTTTCTCTTTTTGGGCAAACATTAAAGAAGTCCCAAACTGCGGACTTGAAATGTCTGTGGGGGGCGGAGGAGGCGATACTGGTGGTCATGCTGCTAATGCCAGATGAAGTGGAGGATGTGTGTTGCCGAACTTTACTACGTTGTACACTTGCACCACCACTAATTGAAGTTGAGGTGGATGGAGGTCCCTTCTGGCGAGAAAAAAATATGAAAGCGGTAGGTGGTGGTGTACTAGTTAACTCTAATGATGGTGTTCCCATTGCCTCCTCGTCGACAACATCATGCTCAGCAGCTTTTCGGGCTGGGGTCAAAATGTCTGTTTGCTGCATGCCCGCTAAGGCTGGAGTGGCGTGTATGATGATTGCGTCGTTGTCGTGAGAGTCTTCATCAGCAGGAGTAGTATACGCCACTTCTTCTTCAGCACCACACTCCATAAGTACGAGAGTTTCGGGGACCTTCCTTTTACGCTTAGCTACCTTTGTCAGATTATGGTGTGCCTCACTCTCAGACGGCAGTGGTGGTTCCCAAGTTTGATCCATATCATCAGAAGGAGGTGGGCTTGAAGAAGATGTAGACACCATCCTTGATCTTTTCCTTGCTAGGGATGTGGAAGACAATGAATGATCAGGAGGAGTGGCTTCTTCAAATGATACCTCAGCTTGAATGTCGATTTCCTGATGTGCCCCTACTTCGGGAGGAACAACTATTGTGGGCACTTGTGCCCCTCCATGCACCTCTGCTTGCACATCTCCTTGCGCTGCCTCTCCTTCCACATGTACTTGGGCTTGTACTTGCACATGTGGTTGTTGTTGCGGCTGTGGTTGTTGAACACTCGTCAGATGAGTTACAACAACCTGTGTTGATTGAGGGACATTGCTGCTACTTTCTTGCGATAAGCCAACATCACTGGTCGATGGTGATTGAACAACTAGACTGGCTGCCTCTGCAGCACTCAAGGGCTTGGACTTAAGTTGGCGTGGTGGTGGTGGCACTGAGCCCAATGGAGCGGGGTGCTGCTCCCAGCTTGGTCCCCAGCAGATCCCGCTGCTGCTGCAGGCGTACTTTTTTTTTTATTCCCAAAAAATGTGGCGGGCGGCACACCAGTCTCCTTGGTAACTTGCTTCTTCTGCTCCTTACTGGCAACTTTCTTGCTACGGGGAACTTTTTTTGGGGCTATCTTCTTCAGAGGTCAGAACAGCAGGCTGCAGTTGCACGAGTTGCAGAGTTGTCTTGTCTGTGGCCAGACGTGACGTCGCGTGACGTTATGCTGCACACACACACTGCTGCAGGACTTCTTCCTGCCACTGGTGGTTCTCTTGAGTCGTGTGCACCTAAAAGCAATGGAAGACAGAGGACCATCAGTTATACACCCCAAAAAGTCGATAAAACACATAAAAATCAGCACAATCCCATGCCATCCATGCCCTCAATGATGTTTAAATTCAAGACACCCAACAGAAAGACTAGGCCCATGCACCACTCACTAGCCCTGGGCAAAAGGCCCCAATAGCAGCCAAAAAAATCGAAAAACACACAAAAATCAGCACAATCCCATGCCATCCATGCCCTCAATGATGTTTAAATTCAAGACACCCCACAGAAAGACTAGGCCCATGCACCACTCACTACCCCTGGGCATAATGGATGAAAGCTAGGCAAAATGGGTGCAGGCCTGAGAACACTGCCTGCATTCAAAATGGCCCCTTGCCCCCCAGCACATGGCCTGCCTGTACCAGCACTCAAAATGGCCCCCACCCACATGGCCAGTCCCCATCAACACCCCAACAAATCGAAAAACACACAAAAATCAGCACAATCCCATGCCATCCATGCCCTCCATGATGTTTACAATAAAGAGACCCCACAGAAAGACTAAGTCCATGCACAACTCACTAGCCCTGGGCAAAAGGCCCCACCAGCAGCCAAAGAAATCGAAAAACACACAAAAATCAGCACAATCCCATGCCATCCATGCCCTCAATGATGTTTAAATTCAAGACACCCAACAGAAAGACTAGGCCCATGCACCACTCACTACCCCTGGGCATAATGGATGAAAGCTAGGCAAAATGGGTGCAGGCCTGAGAAGACTGCCTGCATTCAAAATGGCCCCTTGCCCCCTAGCACATGGCCTGCCTGTACCAGCACTCAAAATGCCCCCCCCCCCACATGGCCAGTCCCCATCAAAACACTAAAATCAGCACAATCCCATGCCATCCATGCCCTCCATGATGTTTACATTAAAGAGACCCCACAGAAAGACTCAGTCCATGCACCACTCACTAGCCCTGGGCAAAAGGCCCCACCAGCAGCCAAAAAAATCGAAAAACACACAAAAATCAGCACAATCCCATGCCATCCATGCTCTCAATGCTGTTTAAATTCAAGACACCCCACAGAAAGACTAGGCCCATGCACCACTCACTACCCCTGGGCATAATGGATGAAAGCTAGGCAAAATGGGTGCAGGACTGAGAACACTGACTGTATTCAAAATGGCCCCTTGCCCCCCAGCACATGGCCTGCCTGTACCAGCACTCAAAATGGCCCCCACCCACATGGCCAGTCCCCATCATCAACACCCCAAAAAATCGAAAAACACACAAAAATCAGCACAATCCCATGCCATCCATGCCCTCCATGATGTTTACATTAAAGAGACCCCACAGAAAGACTCAGTCCATGCACCACTCACTAGCCCTGGGCAAAAGGCCCGAACAGCAGCCAAAAAAATCAAAAACCACACATAAATCAGCACAATCCCATGCCATCCATGCCCTCAATGATGTTTAAATTCAAGACACCCAACAGAAAGACTAGGCCCATGCACCACTCATTAGCCCTGGGCAAAAGTCCCCAACAGCAGCCAAACAAATCGAAAAACACACAAAAATCAGCACAATCCCATGCCATCCATGCCCTCAATGATGTTCAAATTCAAGACACCAAACAGAAATACTAGGCCCATACACCACCACTATCCCTGGGCAAAAGTCCCCAACAGCAGACAAAAAAATCGAAAAACACACAGAAATCAGCACAATCCCATGACATCCATGCCCTCAATGATGTTTAAATTCAAGACACCCAACAGAAAGACTAGGCCCATACACCACCACTAGCCCTGGGCAAAAGGCCCCAAAAGCAGCCAAAAAAATCGAAAAACACACAAAAATCAGCACAATCCCATGCCATCCATGCCCTCCATGATGTTTACATTAAAGAGACCCCACAGAAAGACTCAGTCCATGCACCACTCACTACCCCTGGGCAAAAGGCCCCAACAGCAGCCAAAGAAATCGAAAAACACACAAAAACCAGCACAATCCCATGCCATCCATGCCCTCAATGATGTTTAAATTCAAGACACCCCACAGAAAGACTTGGCCCATGCATCACTCACTATTCCTGGGCATAATGGATGAAAGCTAGGCAAAATGGGTGCAGGCCTGAGAACACTGCCTGCATTCAAAATGGCCCCTTGCCCCCTAGCACATGGCCTGCCTGTACCAGCACTCAAAATGGCCCCCACCCACATGGCCAGTCCCCATCAACATCCCCAAAAATTTGAAAAAAACACTAAAATCAGCACAATCCCATGCCATCCATGCCCTCCATGATGTTTACATTAAAGAGACCCCAAAGAAAGACTCAGTCCATGCACCACTCACTAGCCCTGGGCAAAAGGCCCCACCAGCAGCCAAAAAAATCGAAAAACACACATAAATCAGCACAATCCCATGCCATCCATGCCCTCAATGATGTTTAAATTCAAGACACCCAACAGAAAGACTAGGCCCATGCACCACTCACTACTAGCCCTGGGCAAAAGTCCCCAACAGCAGCCAAAAAAATCGAAAAACGCACAAAAATCAGCACAATCCCATGCCATCCATGCCCTCAATGATGTTTAAATTCAAGACACCCAACAGAAAGACTAGGCCCATACACACCCCTAGCCGTGGGCAAAAGGCCCCAAAAGCAACCAAAAAAATCAAAAAACACACAAAAATCAGCACAATCCCATGCCATCCATGCCCTCTATGATGTTTACATTAAAGAGACCCCACAGAAAGACTCAGTCCATGCACCACTCACTACCCCTGGGCAAAAGGCCCCAACAGCAGCCAAAGAAATCGAAAAACACACAAAAATCAGCACAATCCCATGCCATCCATGCCCTCAATGATGTTTAAATTCAAGACACCCCACAGAAAGACTTGGCCCATGCACCACTCACTACCCCTGGGCATAATGGATGAAAGCTAGGCAAAATGGGTGCAGGCCTGAGAAGACTGCCTGCATTCAAATTGGCCCCTTGCCCCCTAGCACATGGCCTGCCTGTACCAGCACTCAAAATGGCCCCCACCCACATGGCCAGTCCCCATCAACACCCCAAAAAATCGAAAAAAAACACTAAAATCAGCACAATCCCATGCCATCCATGCCCTCCATGATGTTTACATTAAAGAGACCCCCCAGAAAGACTCAGTCCATGCACCACTCACTAGCCCTGGGCAAAAGGCCCCACCAGCAGCCAAAAAAATAGAAAAACACACACAAATCAGCACAATCCCATGCCATCCATGCCCTCAATGATGTTTAAATTCAAGACACCCAACAGAAAGACTAGGCCCATGCACCACTCACTACTAGCCCTGGGCAAAAGGCCCCAACAGCAGCCACAGAAATCGAAAAACACACAAAAATCAGCACAATCCCATGCCATCCATGCCCTCAATGATGTTTAAATTCAAGACACCCCACAGAAAGACTAGGCCCATGCACCACTCACTACCCCTGGGCATAATGGATGAAAGCTAGGCAAAATGGGTGCAGGCCTCAGAACACTGCCCGCATTCAAAATGGCACCTTGCCCCCCAGCACATGGCTTGCCTGTACCAGCACTCAAAATGGCCCCCACCCACATGGCAAGTCCCCATCAACACCCCAAAAAATCGAAAAACACACAAAATCAGCACAATCCCATGCCATCCATGCGCTCCATGATGTTTACATTAAAGAGACCCCACAGAAAGACTCAGTCCATGCACCACTCACTAGCCCTGGGCAAAAGGCCCCACCAGCAGCCCAGAAAATTGAAAAACACACAACAATCAGCACAATCCCATGCCATCCATGCCTTCAATGATGTTTAAATTCAAGACACCCAACAGAAAGACTAGGCCCATGCACCACTCACTAGCCCTGGGCAAAAGGCCCCAACAGCATCCAAAAAAATCGAAAAACACACAAAAATCAGCACAATCCCATGCCATCCATGCTCTCAATGCTGTTTAAATTCAAGACACCCCACAGAAAGACTAGGCCCATGCACCACTCACTACCCCTGGGCATAATGGATGAAAGCTAGGCAAAATGGGTGCAGGACTGAGAACACTGACTGTATTCAAAATGGCCCCTTGGCCCCCAGCACATGGCCTGCCTGTACCAGCACTCAAAATGGCCCCCACCCACATGGCCAGTCCCCATCATCAACACCCCAAAAAATCGAAAAACACACAAAAATCAGCACAATCCCATGCCATCCATGCCCTCCATGATGTTTACATTAAAGAGACCCCACAGAAAGACTCAGTCCATGCACCACTCACTAGCCCTGGGCAAAAGGCCCGAACAGCAGCCAAAAAAATCAAAAACCACACATAAATCAGCACAATCCCATGCCATCCATGCCCTCAATGATGTTTAAATTCAAGACACCAAACAGAAATACTAGGCCCATACACCACCACTATCCCTGGGCAAAAGGCCCCAAAAGCAGCCAATAAAATCGAAAAACACACACAAATCAGCACAATCCCATGCCATCCATGAACTCCATGATGTTTACATTAAAGAGACCCCACAGAAAGACTCAGTCCATGCACCACTCACTACCCCTGGGCAAAAGGCCCCACCAGCAGCCAAAAAAATCGAAAAACACACAAAAATCAGCACAATCCCATGCCATCCATGCCCTCAATGATGTTTAAATTCAAGACACCCAACAGAAAGACTAGGCCCATGCACCGCTCACTACTAGCCCTCAGCAAAAGGCCCCAACAGCAGCCCAAAAAATCGAAAAACACACAGACATCAGCACAATCCCATGTCATCCATGCCCTCAATGATGTTTAAATTCAAGACACCCCACAGAAAGACTAGGCCCGTGCACCACTCACTACCCCTGGGCATAATGGATGAAAGCTAGGCAAATTGGGTGCAGGCCTGAGAACACTGCCTGCATTCAAAATGGACCCTTGCCCCCCAGCACATGGCCTGCCAGTACCAGCACTCAAAATGGCCCCCACCCACATGGCCAGTCCCCATCAACACCCCACAAAATCGAAAAACACACACAAATCAGCACAATCCAAAGCCATCCATGCCCTCCATGATGTTTACATTAAAGAGACCCCACAGAAAGACTCAGTCCATGCACCACTCACTACCCCTAGGCAAAAGGCCCCAACAGCAGCCAAAAAAATCGAAAAACACACATAAATCAGCACAATCCCATGCCATCCATGCCCTCAATGATGTTTAAATTCAGGACACCCAACAGAAAGACTAGGCCCATGCACCACTCATTAGCCCTGGGCAAAAGGCCCCAACAGCAGCCAAACAAATCGAAAAACACACAAAAATCAGCACAATCCCATGCCATCCATGCCCTCAATGATGTTTAAATTCAAGACACCAAAAAGAAATACTAGGCCCATACACCACCACTAGCCCTGGGCAAAAGGCCCCAAAAGCAGCCAATAAAATCGAACAACACACACAAATCAGCACAATCCCATGCCATCCATGAACTCCATGATGTTTACATTAAAGAGACCCCACAGAAAGACTCAGTCCATGCACCACTCACTACCCCTGGGCAAAAGGCCCCGCCAGCAGCCAAAAAAATCGAAAAACACACAAAAATCAGCACAATCCCATGCCATCCATGCCCTCAATGATGTTTAAATTCAAGACACCCAACAGAAAGACTAGGCCCATGCACCACTCACTACTAGCCCTCAGCAAAAGGCCCCAACAGCAGCCCAAAAAATCGAAAAACACACAGAAATCAGCACAATCCCATGTCATCCATGCCCTCAATGATGTTTAAATTCAAGACACCCCACAGAAAGACTAGGCCCGTGCACCACTCACTACCCCTGGGCATAATGGATGAAAGCTAGGCAAAATGGGTGCAGGCCTGAGAACACTGCCTGCATTCAAAATGGACCCTTGCCCCCAGCACATGGCCTGCCAGTACCAGCACTCAAAATGGCCCCCACCCACATGGCCAGTCCCCATCAACACCCCAAAAAATCGAAAAACACACACGAATCAGCACAATCCAAAGCCATCCATGCCCTCCATGATGTTTACATTAAAGAGACCCCACAGAAAGACTCAGTCCATGCACCACTCACTACCCCTGGGCATAATGGATGAAAGCTAGGCAAAATGGGTGCAGGCCTGAGAACACTGCCTGCATTCAAAATGGCCCCTTGCCCCCTAGCACATGGCCTGCCTGTACCAGCACTCAAAATGGCCCCCACCCACATGGCCAGTCCCCATCAACATCCCAAAAAATCGAAAAAAACACTAAAATCAGCACAATCCCATGCCATCCATGCCCTCCATGATGTTTACATTAAAGAGACCCCACAGAAAGACTCAGTCCATGCACCACTCACTAGCCCTGGGCAAAAGGCCCCACCAGCAGCCAAAAAAATTGAAAAACACACATAAATCAGCACAATCCCATGCCATCCATGCCCTCAATGATGTTTAAATTCAAGACACCCAACAGAAAGACTAGGCCCATACACACCACTAGCCCTGGGCAAAAGGCCCCAAAAGCAGCCAAAAAAATTGAAAAACACACAAAAATCAGCACAATCCCATGCCATCCATGCCCTCCATGATGTTTACATTAAAGAGACCCCACTGAAAGACTCAGTCCATGCACCACTCACTACCCCTGGGCAAAAGGCCCCAACAGCAGCCAAAGAAATCGAAAAACACACAAAAATCAGCACAATCCCATGCCATCCATGCCCTCAATGATGTTTAAATTCAAGACACCCCACAGAAAGACTTGGCCCATGCACCACTCACTACCCCTGGGCATAATGGATGAAAGCTAGGCAAAATGGGTGCAGGCCTGAGAAGACTGCCTGCATTCAAAATGGCCCCTAGCACATGGCCTGCCTGTACCAGCACTCAAAATGGCCCCCACCCACATGGCCAGTCCCCATCAACACCCCAAAAAATCGAAAAAAACACTAAAATCAGCACAATCCCATGCCATCCATGCCCTCCATGATGTTTACATTAAAGAGACCCCCCAGAAAGACTCTGTCCATGTACCACTCACTAGCCCTGGGCAAAAGGCCCCACCAGCAGCCCAAAAAAATCAAAAAACACACAAAAATCAGCACAATCCCATGCCATCCATGCCCTCAATGATGTTTAAATTCAAGACACCCAACAGAAAGACTAGGCCCATGCACCACTCACTAGCCCTGGGCAAAAGGCCCCAACAGCATCCAAAAAAATCAAAAAACACACAAAAATCAGCACAATCCCATGCCATCCATGCTCTCAATGCTGTTTAAATTCAAGACACCCCACAGAAAGACTAGGCCCATGCACCACTCACTACCCCTGGGCATAATGGATGAAAGCTAGGCAAAATGGGTGCAGGACTGAGAACACTGACTGTATTCAAAATGGCCCCTTGCCCCCCAGCAAATGGCCTGCCTGTACCTGCACTCAAAATGGCCCCCACCCACATGGCCATCCCCATCATCAACACCCCAAAAAATCGAAAAACACACAAAAATCAGCACAATCCCATGCCATCCATGCCCTCCATGATGTTTACATTAAAGAGACCCCACAGAAAGACTCAGTCCATGCACCACGCACTAGCCCTGGGCAAAAGGCCCCAACAGCAGCCAAAAAAATCGAAAAACACACATAAATCAGCACAATCCCATGCCATCCATGCCCTCAATGATGTTTAAATTCAAGACACCCAACAGAAAGACTAGGCCCATGCACCACTCATTAGCCCTGGGCAAAAGGCCCCAACAGCAGCCAAACAAATCGAAAAACACACAAAAATCTGCACAATCCCATGCCATCCATGCCCTCAATGATGTTTAAATTCAAGACACCAAAAAGAAATACTAGGCCCATACACCACCACTAGCCCTGGGCAAAAGGCCCCAAAAGCAGCCAATAAAATCGAAAAACACACACAAATCAGCACAATCCCATGCCATCCATGACCTCCATGATGTTTACATTAAAGAGACCCCACAGAAAGACTCAGTCCATGCACCACTCACTACCCCTGGGCAAAAGGCCCCACCAGCAGCCAAAAAAATCGAAAAACACACAAAAATCAGCACAATCCCATGCCATCCATGCCCTCAATGATGTTTAAATTCAAGACACCCAACAGAAAGACTAGGCCCATGCACCACTCACTACTAGCCCTCGGCAAAAGGCCCCAACAGCAGCCCAAAAAATCGAAAAACACACAGAAATCAGCACAATCCCATGTCATCCATGCCCTCAATGATGTTTAAATTCAAGACACCCCACAGAAAGACTAGGCCCGTGCACCACTCACTACCCCTGGGCATAATGGATGAAAGCTAGGCAAAATGGGTGCAGGCCTGAGAACACTGCCTGCATTCAAAATGGACCCTTGCCCCCCAGCACATGGCCTGCCAGTACCAGCACTCAAAATGGCCCCCACCCACATGGCCAGTCCCCATCAACACCCCAAAAAATCAAAAAACACACAAGAATCAGCACAATCCAAAGCCATCCATGCCCTCCATGATGTTTACATTAAAGAGACCCCACAGAAAGACTCAGTCCATGCACCACTCACTACCCCTGGGCAAAAGGCCCCAACAGCAGCCAAAAAAAATCGAAAAACACACATAAATCAGCACAATCCCATGCCATCCATGCCCTTAATGATGTTTAAATTCAAGACACCCAACAGAAAGACTAGGCCCATGCACCACTCATTAGCCCTGGGCAAAAGGCCCCAACAGCAGCCAAAGAAATCGAAAAATACACAAAAATCAGCACAATCCCATGCCATCCATGCCCTCAATGATGTTTAAATTCAAGACACCAAACAGAAAGACTAGGCCCATACACCACCACTAGCCCTGGGCAAAAGGCCCCAAAAGCAGCCAATAAAATCGAAAAACACACAAAAATCAGTACAATCCCATGCCATCCATGCCCTCCATGATGTTTACATTAAAGAGACCCCACAGAAAGACTCAGTCCATGCACCACTCACTACCCCTGGGCAAAAGGCCCCAACAGCAGCCAAAGAAATCGAAAAACACACAAAAACCAGCATAATCCCATGCCATCCATGCCCTGAATGATGTTAAAATTAAAGACACCCCCCAGAAAGACTAGGCCAATGCACCACTCACTACCCCTGGGCATAATGGATGAAAGCTAGGCAAAATGGGTGCAGGCCTGAGAACACTGCCTGCATTCAAAATTGCCCCTTGCCCCCTAGTACATGGCCTGCCTGTACCAGCACTCAAAATGGCCCCCACCCACATGGCAAGTCCCCATCAACACCCCAAAAAATCAAAAAACCCATTAAAATCAACACAACCCCATGCCATCCATGCCCTCCATGATGTTTACATTAAAGAGACCCCACAGAAAGACTCAGTCCATGCACCACTCACTAGCCCTGGGCAAAAGGCCCCACCAGCAGCCAAAAAAAAAAAAAACACACAAAAATCAGCACAATCCCATGCCATCCATGCCCTCAATGATGTTTAAATTCAAGACACCGCACAGAAAGACTAGGCCCATGCACCACTCACTGATACCCCTGGGCAAAAGGCCCCAACAGCAGCCAAAGAAATCGAAAAACACACAAACATCTGCACAATCCTATGCCATCCATGCCCTCAATGATGTTTAAATTCAAGACACCCCACAGAAAGACTAGGCCCATGCACCACTCACTACCCCTGGGCATAATGGATGAAAGCTAGGCAAAATGGGTCCAGGCCTGAGAACACTGCCTGCATTCAAAATGGCCCCTTGCCCCCCAGCACATGGCCTGCCTGTACCAGCACTCAAAATGGCCCCCACCCACATGGCAAGTCCACATCACCACCCCAAAAAATCGAAAAACACACAAAAATCAGCACAATCCCATGCCATCCATGCCCTCCATGATGTTTACATTAAAGAGACCCCACAGAAAGACTCAGTCCATGCACCACTCACTAGCAATGGGCAAAAGGCCCCACCAGCAGCCAAAAAAATCGAGAAACACACAAAAATCAGCACAATCCCATGCCATCCATGCCCTCAATGATGTTTAAATTCAAGACACCCAACAGAAAGACTAGGCCCATGCACCACTCACTAGCCCTGGTCAAAAGGCCCCAACAGCAGCCACGAAAATCGAAAAACACACAAAAATCAGCACAATCCCATGCCATCCATGCCCTCCATGATGTTTACATTAAAGAGACCACACAGAAAGACTCAGTCCATGCACCACTCACTACCCCTAGGCAAAAGGCCCCAACAGCAGCCAAAAAAATCGAAAAACACACATAAATCAGCACAATCCCATGCCATCCATGCCCTCAATGATGTTTAAATTCAGGACACCCAACAGAAAGACTAGGCCCATGCACCACTCACTAGCCCTGGGCAAAAGTCCCCAACAGCAGCCAAAAAAATCGAAAAACACACAGAAATCAGCACAATCCCATGCCATCCATGCCCTCAATGATGTTTAAATTCAAGACACCCAAAAGAAAGACTAGGCCCATACACCACCACTAGCCCTGGGCAAAAGGCCCCAAAAGCAGCCAAAAAAATCGAAAAACACACAAAAATCAGTACAATCCCATGCCATCCATGCCCTCCATGATGTTTACATTAAAGAGACCCCACAGAAAGACTCAGTCCATGCACCACTCACTACCCCTGGGCAAAAGGCACCAACAGCAGCCAAAGAAATCGAAAAACACACAAAAATCAGCACAATCCCATGCCATCCATGCCCTCAATGATGTTTAAATTCAAGACACCCCACAGAAAGACTTGGCCCATGCACCACTCACTACCCCTGGGCATAATGGATGAAAGCTAGGCAAAATGGGTGCAGGCCTGAGAACACTGCCTGCATTCAAAATGGCCCCTTGCCCCCTAGCACATGGCCTGCCTGTACCAGCACTCAAAATGGCCCCCACCCACATGGCCAGTCCCCATCAACACCCCAAAAAATTGAAAAAAACACTAAAATCAGCACAATCCCATGCCATCCATGCCCTCCATGATGTTTACATTAAAGAGACCCCACAGAAAGACTCAGTCCATGCACCACTCACTAGCCCTGGGCAAACGGCCCCACCAGCAGCCAAAAAAATCGAAAAACACACAAAAATCAGCACAATCCCATGCCATCCATGCCCTCAATGATGTTTAAATTCAAGACACCCAACAGAAAGACTAGGCCCATGCACCACTCACTACTAGCCCTGGGCAAAAGGCCCCAACAGCAGCCAAAGAAATCGAAAAACACACAAAAATCAGCACAATCCCATGCCATCCATGCCCTCAATGATGTTTAAATTCAAGACACCCCACAGAAAGACTAGGCCCATGCACCACTCACTACCCCTGGGCATAATGGATGAAAGCTAGGCAAAATGGGTGCAGGCCTCAGAACACTGCCTGCATTCAAAATGACACCTTGCCCCCCAGCACATGGCTTGCCTGTACAAGCACTCAAAATGGCCCCCACCCACATGGCCAGTCCCCATCATCAACACCCCCAAAAATCGAAAAACACACAAACATCTGAACAATCCCATGCCATCCATGCCCTCCATGATGTTTACATTAAAGAGACCCCACAGAAAGACTCAGTCCATGCACCACTCACTAGCCGTGGGCAAAAGGCCCCACCAGCAGCCAAAAAATTTTTTAAAACACACACAAATCAGCACAATCCCATGCCATCCATGCCCTCAATGATGTTTAAATTCAAGACACCCAACAGAAAGACTAGGCCCATGCACCACTCACTAGCACTGGGCAAAAGGCCCCAACAGCAGCCAAAAAAATTGAAAAACACACAAAAATCAGCACAATCCCATGCCATCCATGCTCTCAATGCTGTTTAAATTCAAGACACCCCACAGAAAGACTAGGCCCATGCACCACTCACTACCCCTGGGCATAATGGATGAAAGCTAGGCAAAATGGGTGCAGGACTGAGAACACTGACTGTATTCAAAATGGCCCCTTGCCCCCCAGCACATAACCTGCCTGTACCAGCACTCAAAATGGCCCCCGCCCACATGGCCAGTCCCCATCATCAACACCCCAAAAAATCGAAAAACACACAAAAATCAGCACAATCCCATGCCATCCATGCCCTCCATGATGTTTACATTAAAGAGACCCCACAGAAAGAGTCAGTCCATGCACCACTCACTAGCCCTGGGCAAAAGGCCCCACCAGCAGTCAAAAAAATCGAAAAACACACAAAATTCAGCACAATCCCATGCCATCCATGCCCTCAATGATGTTTAAATTCAAGACACCCAACAGAAAGACTAGGCCCATGCACCACTCACAACTAGCCCTGGGCAAAAGGCCCCAACAGCAGCCAAAAAAATTAAAAAAAACACACAAAAATCAGCACAATCCCATATCATCCATGCCCTCAATGATGTTTAAATTCAAGACACCCCACAGAAAGACTAGGCCCGTGCACCACTCACTACCCCTGGGCATAATCGATGAAAGCTAGGCAAAATGGGTGCAGGCCTGAGAACACTGCCTGCATTCAAAATGGTCCCTTGCCCCCCAGCACATGGCCTGCCAGTACCAGCACTCAAAATGGCCCCCACCCACATGGCCAGTCCCCATCAACACCCCAAAAAATCGAAAAACACACAAGAATCAGCACAATCCAAAGCCATCCATGCCCTCCATGATGTTTACATTAAAGAGACCCCACAGAAAGACTCAGTCCATGCACCACTCACTACCCCTGGGCAAAAGGCCCCAACAGCAGCCAAAAAAATCGAAAAACACATAAAAATCAGCACAATCCCATGCCATCCATGCCCTCAATGATGTTTAAATTCAAGACACCAAACAGAAAGACTAGGCCCATACACCACCACTAGCCCTGGGCAAAAGGCCCCACCAGCAGCCAAAAAAATCGAAAAACACACAAAAATCAGCACAATATCATGCCATCCATGCCCTCCATGATGTTTACATTAAAGAGACCCCACAGAAAGACTCAGTCCATGCACCACTCACTAGCCCTGGGCAAAAGGCCCCACCAGCAGCCAAACAAATCGAAAAACACACATAAATCAGCACAATCCCATGCCATCCATGCCCTCAATGATGTTTAAATTCAAGACACCCAACAGAAAGACTAGGCCCATGCACCACTCACTAGCCCTGGGCAAAAGGCCCCAACAGCAGCCAAAGAAATCAAAAAACACACAAAAATCAGCACAATCCCATGCCATCCATGCCCTCAATGATGTTTAAATTCAAGACACCCAACAGAAAGACTAGGCCCATGCACCACTCATTAGCCCTGGGCAAAAGGCCCCAACAGCAGCCAAAAAAATCGAAAAACACATAAAAATCAGCACAATCCCATGCCATCCATGCCCTCAATGATGTTTAAATTCAAGACACCAAACAGAAAGACTAGGCCCATACACCACCACTAGCCCTGGGCAAAAGGCCCCACCAGCAGCCAAAAAAATCGAAAAACACACAAAAATCAGCACAATATCATGCCATCCATGCCCTCCATGATGTTTACATTAAAGAGACCCCACAGAAAGACTCAGTCCATGCACCACTCACTAGCCCTGGGCAAAAGGCCCCACCAGCAGCCAAACAAATCGAAAAAAACACAAAAATCAGCACAATCCCATGCCATCCATGCCCTCAATGATGTTTAAATTCAAGACACCCAACAGAAAGACTAGGCCTATGCAGCACTCACTACTAGCCCTGGGCAAAAGGCCCCAACAGCAGCCAAAAAATCGAAAAACACACAGAAATCAGCACAATCCCATGTCATCCATGCCCTCAATGATGTTTAAATTCAAGACACCCCACAGAAAGACTAAGCCCATGCACCACTCACCACCCCTGGGCATAATGGATGAAAGCTAGGCAAAATGGGTGCAGGCCTGAGAACACTGACTGCATTCAAAATGGCCCCTTGCCCCAAAGCACATGGCCTGCCTGTACCAGCACTCAAAATGGCCCCCACCCACATGGCCAGTCCCCATCATCAACACCCCAAAAAATCGAAAAACACACAAAAATCAGCACAATCCCATGCCATCCATGCCCTCCATGATGTTTACATTAAAGAGACCCCACAGAAAGACTCAGTCCATGCACCACTCACTAGCCCTGGGCAAAAGGCCCCACCAGCAGCCAAAAAAATCGAAAAACACACAAAAATCAGCACAATATCATGCCATCCATGCCCTCCATGATGCTTACATTAAAGAGACCCCACAGAAAGACTCAGTCCATGCACCACTCACTAGCCCTGGGCAAAAGGCCCCACCAGCAGCCAAAAAAATCGAAAAACACACAAAAATCAGCACAATCCCATGCCATCCATGCCCTCAATGATGTTTAAATTCAAGACACCCCACAGAAAGACTAGGCCTATGCACCACTCACTACCCCTGGGCATAACGGATGAAAGCTAGGCAAAATGGGTGCAGGCCTGAGAGCACTGCCTGCATTCAAAATGGCCCCTTGCCCCCCAGGACATGGCCTGCCTGTACCAGCACTCAAAATGGCCCCCACCCACATGGCCAGTCCCCATCAACACCCCAAAAAATCGAAAAACACACAAAAATCAGCACAATCCAAAGCCATCCATGCCCTCCATGATGTTTACATTAAAGAGACCCCACAGAAAGACTCAGTCCATGCACCACTCACTACCCCTGGGCAAAAGGCCCCAACAGCAGCCAAAAAAATCGAAAAACACACATAAATCAGCACAATCCCATGCCATCCATGCCCTCAATGATGTTTAAATTCAAGACACCCAACAGAAAGACTAGGCCCATGCACCACTCACTAGCCCTGGGCAAAAGGCCCCTACAGCAGCCAAAAAAATCGAAAAACACACAAAAATCAGCACAATCCCATGCCATCCATGCCCTCCATGATGTTTACATTAAAGAGACCCCACAGAAAGACTCAGTCCATGCACCACTCATTACCCCTGGGCAAAAGGCCCCAACAACAGCCCAAAAATCGAAAATTCCAAAATTGTAGTTGCAGCAACTGTAATGCCCCAAACAAACTTACTTGTGAAATTTCTAATCTAAAAGTGATCCAAAGAAAGTCAAAAAGGCCTCAAATACAAATATCCAGCAGCATCCACAAAAAGTTATCCTTCCAGGTCAAGATCCGAATGAAAGTGACCAGCACATGAAGAAAGCACTGGGAGGAGCCTGCTGGACAGGAACAGGAAGTTGGAGACTGTGGGGCACTTCCTTCCTCCCACCCCCCACCCCCAAAATGCAGGCAAATGTCAACCTGAGGAGTTATTCTGATAAAAATCATCATTTTGAGAAGGTTTATGCTGCTTGCTGGTGGATTTCTTGTGCAGAATTGCAAATTTTGTAATTTCGCGAGTGCGAGATAGTTGCTGCCCGCTGCATCTACGTGTTTGCAATTGCGAACTACCGCGATGCGTGATCACGGCGTACTCGCGTTGACAAACTCTCGCTGTGCAAGGTGGGAAGCCGTGATTACGTAATCGCGGTCGCCAAACTCCCGCTGGATCCCGCAGCAAGATCCAAAATGGTGCAGCACTCGCAAAATATCGAGAAAAACAACTCGGTAAGTGAACACTGCGCGCCGCAATTTTGTATCACCAAGCAAAAAAATCCGCTGCATGCGAATTTGCGGATTTTCGGCAAATTCGCGAGAGTTCGCGGATTGCGAATTTACCGAAAATCCGCAAATTCCGCGAGCGGAACGGATTTTACGCCCATGCTTAATTCGCAAATCTAATGCTACGTATAAGTCTACGCACCACCACATCCTGTCCTACCGATAACCGTTCACCAGCTCATGACCTGCTGCAATTGACGACCTATACACATTTACTGTCCGATAGGCCAAACCTTCTTCAAATCTTTCTGATAGATAATTCACCACTTCTACTGTGGACACTAAAACAGGCTCAAACTGCCTCTCCAAGCACTAGCAAACCCCTTTTTGCCAAGCCAATCTATACATCTTCCTTGTTCCTAGAGCCAGGGTTCTTTAATGAATTCTGAAGCGGCTCGTGCAAAGCCTGAAACCTCCCAAGCTCTTCTGAAATTCTCCAAGACACGAACCTCATTTGCTCTGAAATCGCTAAATCGTGTACATCTCCTGCTGGGCCCCTCAAGAGTTTCGGAAACCACAGCAACAGAATGGGAAAATCCGCATACATTTCCAACATAACTGGATACCACACTTGGGTCCTCCAAAGTGATGAAATCACCACCATTGTCTCCTTCCACCTGTGTACCATCATAGTCACCCATGCAATCATTGAAAACGGTGGGAAGGCTACGGACTGAGAAAAGCATCTATCCTGGCTGACTCCGGATCCAGCCGCCAACTGAAAAACCTCCTCAAATGAGCATTTAGCCGGTTGGCAAACAGGTCCACCCCAAATGGACCCCAAATCCTTTCCAACTGCAAAAACCCTGTCCTTTCCAACATCCAATAGCTTGAGTCCTTGAAGTTCAGTGAAAACCAACCTGCCACCACATTTCTTATCCCTGAAATATGTTCCACTTGCACACATACTCTCCCCCTCAGACAGTACTCCAGAAAAACCTTCGCCAGAATTGCCAAATCAGTTGACTTTTGTCCTCCCAGTTTGTTCACATATTGGACCACTGACACATTGTCCATGCGTACCTGCACTGAGCACTTCACCTTGTTCTGCGTACATTTTTTTATCTCAGCTCGAAGCAATTTATATGCAACTCCTTCTCCTCATCCGTACAGCAACTGCCTGCTGAAACAGCAC
>NW_028247063.1:0-38006 GCF_964263255.1 Lissotriton vulgaris | reverse complement strand
CTTCCCGAGCCCCTGGAAGCATGAAAATCACTTTAAACATGCTAATTTTAGCTCTAACACTGATGATCCACCTACAAATGTGAACTGACGTTCAAAAATAAAACATTTGAAAACGGACCATTTTCCACATTTCTGAAGCATGACGTAATGGGGGGGTGTTATCTCTTTTGTCGAAAAATCAGCCGTTTTTGCTCGAACATTAAATGCCTCCAAATGGTATTTAATTAACTTCCCGAGCCCCTGGAAGCATGAAAATCACTTTAAACATGCTAATTTTAGCTCTAACACTGATGATCCACCTACAAATGTGAACTGACGTTCAAAAATAAAACATTTGAAAACGGACCATTTTCCACATTTCTGAAGCATGACGTAATGGGGGGGTGTTATCTCTTTTGTCGAAAATCAGCCGTTTTTGCTCGAACATTAAATGCCTCCAAATGGTATTTAATTAACTTCCCGGGGTGAAGAAACCCTTTTGAGAACTCAGAGTGAGTAAATTGGCCATTTTCATGCACTTTTAACCATTCCATAAATCTTGTGTTTTGGGCCCCTGGAAGCATGAAAATCACTTTAAACATGCTAATTTTAGCTCTAACACTGATGATCCACCTACAAATGTGAACTGACGTTCAAAAATAAAACATTTGAAAACGGACCATTTTCCACATTTCTGAAGCATGACGTAATGGGGGGGTGTTATCTCTTTTGTCGAAAATCAGCCGTTTTTGCTCGAACATTAAATGCCTCCAAATGGTATTTAATTAACTTCCCGGGGTGAAGAAACCCTTTTTGAGAACTCAGAGTGAGTAAATTGGCCATTTTCATGCACTTTTAACCATTCCATAAATCTTGTGTTTTGGGCCCCTGGAAGCATGAAAATCACTTTAAACATGCTAATTTTAGCTCTAACACTGATGATCCACCTACAAATGTGAACTGACGTTCAAAAATAAAACATTTGAAAACGGACCATTTTCCACATTTCTAAAGCATGACGTAATGGGGGGGGTGTTATCTCTTTTGTCGAAAATCAGCCGTTTTTGCTCGAACATTAAATGCCTCCAAATGGTATTTAATTAACTTCCCGAGCCCCTGGAAGCATGAAAATCACTTTAAACATGCTAATTTTAGCTCTAACACTGATGATCCACCTACAAAATGTGAACTGACGTTCAAAAATAAAACATTTGAAAACGGACCATTTTCCACATTTCTGAAGCATGACGTAATGGGGGGGTGTTATCTCTTTTGTCGAAAATCAGCCGTTTTTGCTCGAACATTAAATGCCTCCAAATGGTATTTAATTAACTTCCCGAGCCCCTGGAAGCATGAAAATCACTTTAAACATGCTAATTTTAGCTCTAACACTGATGATCCACCTACAAATGTGAACTGACGTTCAAAAATAAAACATTTGAAAACGGACCATTTTCCATATTTCTGAAGCATGACGTAATGGGGGGGTGTTATCTCTTTTGTCGAAAATCAGCCGTTTTTGCTCGAACATTAAATGCCTCCAAATGGTATTTAATTAACTTCCCGAGCCCCTGGAAGCATGAAAATCACTTTAAACATGCTAATTTTAGCTCTAACACTGATGATCCACCTACAAATGTGAACTGACGTTCAAAAATAAAACATTTGAAAACGGACCATTTTCCACATTTCTGAAGCATGACGTAATGGGGGGGTGTTATCTCTTTTGTCGAAAATCAGCCGTTTTTGCTCGAACACTAAATGCCTCCAAATGGTATTTAATTAACTTCCCGGGGTGAAGAAACCCTTTTTGAGAACTCAGAGTGAGTAAATTGGCCATTTTCATGCACTTTTAACCATTCCATAAATCTTGTGTTTTGGGCCCCTGGAAGCATGAAAATCACTTTAAACATGCTAATTTTAGCTCTAACACTGATGATCCACCTACAAATGTGAACTGACGTTCAAAAATAAAACATTTGAAAACGGACCATTTTCCACATTTCTGAAGCATGACGTAATGGGGGGGTGTTATCTCTTTTGTCGAAAATCAGCCGTTTTTGCTCGAACATTAAATGCCTCCAAATGGTATTTAATTAACTTCCCGGGGTGAAGAAACCCTTTTTGAGAACTCAGAGTGAGTAAATTGGCCATTTTCATGCACTTTTAACCATTCCATAAATCTTGTGTTTTGGGCCCCTGGAAGCATGAAAATCACTTTAAACATGCTAATTTTAGCTCTAACACTGATGATCCACCTACAAATGTGAACTGACGTTCAAAAATAAAACATTTGAAAACGGACCATTTTCCACATTTCTGAAGCATGACGTAATGGGGGGGGTGTTATCTCTTTTGTCGAAAATCAGCCGTTTTTGCTCGAACATTAAATGCCTCCAAATGGTATTTAATTAACTTCCCGAGCCCCTGGAAGCATGAAAATCACTTTAAACATGCTAATTTAGCTCTAACACTGATGATCCACCTACAAATGTGAACTGACGTTCAAAAATAAAACATTTGAAAACGGACCATTTTCCACATTTCTGAAGCATGACGTAATGGGGGGGTGTTATCTCTTTTGTCGAAAATCAGCCGTTTTTGCTCGAACATTAAATGCCTCCAAATGGTATTTAATTAACTTCCCGAGCCCCTGGAAGCATGAAAATCACTTTAAACATGCTAATTTTAGCTCTAACACTGATGATCCACCTACAAATGTGAACTGACGTTCAAAAATAAAACATTTGAAAACGGACCATTTTCCACATTTCTGAAGCATGACGTAATGGGGGGGTGTTATCTCTTTTGTCGAAAATCAGCCGTTTTTGCTCGAACATTAAATGCCTCCAAATGGTATTTAATTAACTTCCCGAGCCCCTGGAAGCATGAAAATCACTTTAAACATGCTAATTTTAGCTCTAACACTGATGATCCACCTACAAATGTGAACTGACGTTCAAAAATAAAACATTTGAAAACGGACCATTTTCCACATTTCTGAAGCATGACGTAATGGGGGGGTGTTATCTCTTTTGTCGAAAATCAGCCGTTTTTGCTCGAACATTAAATGCCTCCAAATGGTATTTAATTAACTTCCCGGGGTGAAGAAACCCTTTTTGAGAACTCAGAGTGAGTAAATTGGCCATTTTCATGCACTTTTAACCATTCCATAAATCTTGTGTTTTGGGCCCCTGGAAGCATGAAAATCACTTTAAACATGCTAATTTTAGCTCTAACACTGATGATCCACCTACAAATGTGAACTGACGTTCAAAAATAAAACATTTGAAAACGGACCATTTTCCACATTTCTGAAGCATGACGTAATGGGGGGGTGTTATCTCTTTTGTCGAAAATCAGCCGTTTTTGCTCGAACATTAAATGCCTCCAAATGGTATTTAATTAACTTCCCGGGGTGAAGAAACCCTTTTTGAGAACTCAGAGTGAGTAAATTGGCCATTTTCATGCACTTTTAACCATTCCATAAATCTTGTGTTTTGGGCCCCTGGAAGCATGAAAATCACTTTAAACATGCTAATTTTAGCTCTAACACTGATGATCCACCTACAAATGTGAACTGACGTTCAAAAATAAAACATTTGAAAACGGACCATTTTCCACATTTCTGAAGCATGACGTAATGGGGGGGTGTTATCTCTTTTGTCGAAAATCAGCCGTTTTTGCTCGAACATTAAATGCCTCCAAATGGTATTTAATTAACTTCCCGAGCCCCTGGAAGCATGAAAATCACTTTAAACATGCTAATTTTAGCTCTAACACTGATGATCCACCTACAAATGTGAACTGACGTTCAAAAATAAAACATTTGAAAACGGACCATTTTCCACATTTCTGAAGCATGACGTAATGGGGGGGTGTTATCTCTTTTGTCGAAAATCAGCCGTTTTTGCTCGAACATTAAATGCCTCCAAATGGTATTTAATTAACTTCCCGAGCCCCTGGAAGCATGAAAATCACTTTAAACATGCTAATTTTAGCTCTAACACTGATGATCCACCTACAAATGTGAACTGACGTTCAAAAATAAAACATTTGAAAACGGACCATTTTCCACATTTCTGAAGCATGACGTAATGGGGGGGGTGTTATCTCTTTTGTCGAAAATCAGCCGTTTTTGCTCGAACATTAAATGCCTCCAAATGGTATTTAATTAACTTCCCGGGGTGAAGAAACCCTTTTTGAGAACTCAGAGTGAGTAAATTGGCCATTTTCATGCACTTTTAACCATTCCATAAATCTTGTGTTTTGGGCCCCTGGAAGCATGAAAATCACTTTAAACATGCTAATTTTAGCTCTAACACTGATGATCCACCTACAAATGTGAACTGACGTTCAAAAATAAAACATTTGAAAACGGACCATTTTCCACATTTCTGAAGCATGACGTAATGGGGGGTGTTATCTCTTTTGTCGAAAATCAGCCGTTTTTGCTCGAACATTAAATGCCTCCAAATGGTATTTAATTAACTTCCCGAGCCCTGGAAGCATGAAAATCACTTTAAACATGCTAATTTTAGCTCTAACACTGATGATCCACCTACAAATGTGAACTGACGTTCAAAAATAAAACATTTGAAAACGGACCATTTTCCACATTTCTGAAGCATGACGTAATGGGGGGGTGTTATCTCTTTTGTCGAAAATCAGCCGTTTTTGCTCGAACATTAAATGCCTCCAAATGGTATTTAATTAACTTCCCGAGCCCCTGGAAGCATGAAAATCACTTTAAACATGCTAATTTTAGCTCTAACACTGATGATCCACCTACAAATGTGAACTGACGTTCAAAAATAAAACATTTGAAAACGGACCATTTTCCACATTTCTGAAGCATGACGTAATGGGGGGGTGTTATCTCTTTTGTCGAAAATCAGCCGTTTTTGCTCGAACATTAAATGCCTCCAAATGGTATTTAATTAACTTCCCGGGGTGAAGAAACCCTTTTTGAGAACTCAGAGTGAGTAAATTGGCCATTTTCATGCACTTTTAACCATTCCATAAATCTTGTGTTTTGGGCCCCTGGAAGCATGAAAATCACTTTAAACATGCTAATTTTAGCTCTAACACTGATGATCCACCTACAAATGTGAACTGACGTTCAAAAATAAAACATTTGAAAACGGACCATTTTCCACATTTCTGAAGCATGACGTAATGGGGGGGGTGTTATCTCTTTTGTCGAAAATCAGCCGTTTTTGCTCGAACATTAAATGCCTCCAAATGGTATTTAATTAACTTCCCGGGGTGAAGAAACCCTTTTTGAGAACTCAGAGTGAGTAAATTGGCCATTTTCATGCACTTTTAACCATTCCATAAATCTTGTGTTTTGGGCCCCTGGAAGCATGAAAATCACTTTAAACATGCTAATTTTAGCTCTAACACTGATGATCCACCTACAAATGTGAACTGACGTTCAAAAATAAAACATTTGAAAACGGACCATTTTCCACATTTCTGAAGCATGACGTAATGGGGGGGTGTTATCTCTTTTGTCGAAAATCAGCCGTTTTTGCTCGAACATTAAATGCCTCCAAATGGTATTTAATTAACTTCCCGAGCCCCTGGAAGCATGAAAATCACTTTAAACATGCTAATTTTAGCTCTAACACTGATGATCCACCTACAAATGTGAACTGACGTTCAAAAATAAAACATTTGAAAACGGACCATTTTCCACATTTCTGAAGCATGACGTAATGGGGGGGTGTTATCTCTTTTGTCGAAAATCAGCCGTTTTTGCTCGAACATTAAATGCCTCCAAATGGTATTTAATTAACTTCCCGAGCCCCTGGAAGCATGAAAATCACTTTAAACATGCTAATTTTAGCTCTAACACTGATGATCCACCTACAAATGTGAACTGACGTTCAAAAATAAAACATTTGAAAACGGACCATTTTCCACATTTCTGAAGCATGACGTAATGGGGGGGTGTTATCTCTTTTGTCGAAAATCAGCCGTTTTTGCTCGAACATTAAATGCCTCCAAATGGTATTTAATTAACTTCCCGAGCCCCTGGAAGCATGAAAATCACTTTAAACATGCTAATTTTAGCTCTAACACTGATGATCCACCTACAAATGTGAACTGACGTTCAAAAATAAAACATTTGAAAACGGACCATTTTCCACATTTCTGAAGCATGACGTAATGGGGGGGTGTTATCTCTTTTGTCGAAAATCAGCCGTTTTTGCTCGAACACTAAATGCCTCCAAATGGTATTTAATTAACTTCCCGGGGTGAAGAAACCCTTTTTGAGAACTCAGAGTGAGTAAATTGGCCATTTTCATGCACTTTTAACCATTCCATAAATCTTGTGTTTTGGGCCCTTGGAAGCATGAAAATCACTTTAAACATGCTAATTTTAGCTCTAACACTGATGATCCACCTACAAATGTGAACTGACGTTCAAAAATAAAACATTTGAAAACGGACCATTTTCCACATTTCTGAAGCATGACGTAATGGGGGGGTGTTATCTCTTTTGTCGAAAATCAGCCGTTTTTGCTCGAACATTAAATGCCTCCAAATGGTATTTAATTAACTTCCCGGGGTGAAGAAACCCTTTTTGAGAACTCAGAGTGAGTAAATTGGCCATTTTCATGCACTTTTAACCATTCCATAAATCTTGTGTTTTGGGCCCCCTGGAAGCATGAAAATCACTTTAAACATGCCAATTTTAGCTCTAACACTGATGATCCACCTACAAATGTGAACTGACGTTCAAAAATAAAACATTTGAAAACGGACCATTTTCCACATTTCTGAAGCATGACGTAATGGGGGGGTGTTATCTCTTTTGTCGAAAATCAGCCGTTTTTGCTCGAACATTAAATGCCTCCAAATGGTATTTAATTAACTTCCCGAGCCCCTGGAAGCATGAAAATCACTTTAAACATGCTAATTTTAGCTCTAACACTGATGATCCACCTACAAATGTGAACTGACGTTCAAAAATAAAACATTTGAAAACGGACCATTTTCCACATTTCTGAAGCATGACGTAATGGGGGGGTGTTATCTCTTTTGTCGAAAATCAGCCGTTTTTGCTCGAACATTAAATGCCTCCAAATGGTATTTAATTAACTTCCCGAGCCCCTGGAAGCATGAAAATCACTTTAAACATGCTAATTTTAGCTCTAACACTGATGATCCACCTACAAATGTGAACTGACGTTCAAAAATAAAACATTTGAAAACTGACCATTTTCCACATTTCTGAAGCATGACGTAATGGGGGGGTGTTATCTCTTTTGTCGAAAATCAGCCGTTTTTGCTCGAACATTAAATGCCTCCAAATGGTATTTAATTAACTTCCCGGGGTGAAGAAACCCTTTTTGAGAACTCAGAGTGAGTAAATTGGCCATTTTCATGCACTTTTAACCATTCCATAAATCTTGTGTTTTGGGCCCCTGGAAGCATGAAAATCACTTTAAACATGCTAATTTTAGCTCTAACACTGATGATCCACCTACAAATGTGAACTGACGTTCAAAAATAAAACATTTGAAAACGGACCATTTTCCACATTTCTGAAGCATGACGTAATGGGGGGTGTTATCTCTTTTGTCGAAAATCAGCCGTTTTTGCTCGAACATTAAATGCCTCCAAATGGTATTTAATTAACTTCCCGGGGTGAAGAAACCCTTTTTGAGAACTCAGAGTGAGTAAATTGGCCATTTTCATGCACTTTTAACCATTCCATAAATCTTGTGTTTTGGGCCCCTGGAAGCATGAAAATCACTTTAAACATGCTAATTTTAGCTCTAACACTGATGATCCACCTACAAATGTGAACTGACGTTCAAAAATAAAACATTTGAAAACGGACCATTTTCCACATTTCTGAAGCATGACGTAATGGGGGGGTGTTATCTCTTTTGTCGAAAATCAGCCGTTTTTGCTCGAACATTAAATGCCTCCAAATGGTATTTAATTAACTTCCCGAGCCCCTGGAAGCATGAAAATCACTTTAAACATGCTAATTTTAGCTCTAACACTGATGATCCACCTACAAATGTGAACTGACGTTCAAAAATAAAACATTTGAAAACGGACCATTTTCCACATTTCTGAAGCATGACGTAATGGGGGGGTGTTATCTCTTTTGTCGAAAATCAGCCGTTTTTGCTCGAACATTAAATGCCTCCAAATGGTATTTAATTAACTTCCCGAGCCCCTGGAAGCATGAAAATCACTTTAAACATGCTAATTTTAGCTCTAACACTGATGATCCACCTACAAATGTGAACTGACGTTCAAAAATAAAACATTTGAAAACGGACCATTTTCCACATTTCTGAAGCATGACGTAATGGGGGGGGTGTTATCTCTTTTGTCGAAAATCAGCCGTTTTTGCTCGAACATTAAATGCCTCCAAATGGTATTTAATTAACTTCCCGGGGTGAAGAAACCCTTTTTGAGAACTCAGAGTGAGTAAATTGGCCATTTTCATGCACTTTTAACCATTCCATAAATCTTGTGTTTTGGGCCCCTGGAAGCATGAAAATCACTTTAAACATGCTAATTTTAGCTCTAACACTGATGATCCACCTACAAATGTGAACTGACGTTCAAAAATAAAACATTTGAAAACGGACCATTTTCCACATTTCTGAAGCATGACGTAATGGGGGGGTGTTATCTCTTTTGTCGAAAATCAGCCGTTTTTGCTCGAACATTAAATGCCTCCAAATGGTATTTAATTAACTTCCCGGGGTGAAGAAACCCTTTTTGAGAACTCAGAGTGAGTAAATTGGCCATTTTCATGCACTTTTAACCATTCCATAAATCTTGTGTTTTGGGCCCCTGGAAGCATGAAAATCACTTTAAACATGCTAATTTTAGCTCTAACACTGATGATCCACCTACAAATGTGAACTGACGTTCAAAAATAAAACATTTGAAAACGGACCATTTTCCACATTTCTGAAGCATGACGTAATGGGGGGGTGTTATCTCTTTTGTCGAAAATCAGCCGTTTTTGCTCGAACATTAAATGCCTCCAAATGGTATTTAATTAACTTCCCGAGCCCCTGGAAGCATGAAAATCACTTTAAACATGCTAATTTTAGCTCTAACACTGATGATCCACCTACAAATGTGAACTGACGTTCAAAAATAAAACATTTGAAAACGGACCATTTTCCACATTTCTGAAGCATGACGTAATGGGGGGGTGTTATCTCTTTTGTCGAAAATCAGCCGTTTTTGCTCGAACATTAAATGCCTCCAAATGGTATTTAATTAACTTCCCGAGCCCCTGGAAGCATGAAAATCACTTTAAACATGCTAATTTTAGCTCTAACACTGATGATCCACCTACAAATGTGAACTGACGTTCAAAAATAAAACATTTGAAAACGGACCATTTTCCACATTTCTGAAGCATGACGTAATGGGGGGGTGTTATCTCTTTTGTCGAAAATCAGCCGTTTTTGCTCGAACATTAAATGCCTCCAAATGGTATTTAATTAACTTCCCGAGCCCCTGGAAGCATGAAAATTACTTTAAACATGCTAATTTTAGCTCTAACACTGATGATCCACCTACAAATGTGAACTGACGTTCAAAAATAAAACATTTGAAAACGGACCATTTTCCACATTTCTGAAGCATGACGTAATGGGGGGGTGTTATCTCTTTTGTCGAAAATCAGCCGTTTTTGCTCGAACACTAAATGCCTCCAAATGGTATTTAATTAACTTCCCGGGGTGAAGAAACCCTTTTTGAGAACTCAGAGTGAGTAAATTGGCCATTTTCATGCACTTTTAACCATTCCATAAATCTTGTGTTTTGGGCCCCTGGAAGCATGAAAATCACTTTAAACGTGCTAATTTTAGCTCTAACACTGATGATCCACCTACAAATGTGAACTGACGTTCAAAAATAAAACATTTGAAAACGGACCATTTTCCACATTTCTGAAGCATGACGTAATGGGGGGGTGTTATCTCTTTTGTCGAAAATCAGCCGTTTTTGCTCGAACATTAAATGCCTCCAAATGGTATTTAATTAACTTCCCGGGGTGAAGAAACCCTTTTTGAGAACTCAGAGTGAGTAAATTGGCCATTTTCATGCACTTTTAACCATTCCATAAATCTTGTGTTTTGGGCCCCTGGAAGCATGAAAATCACTTTAAACATGCTAATTTTAGCTCTAACACTGATGATCCACCTACAAATGTGAACTGACGTTCAAAAATAAAACATTTGAAAACGGACCATTTTCCACATTTCTGAAGCATGACGTAATGGGGGGGGTGTTATCTCTTTTGTCGAAAATCAGCCGTTTTTGCTCGAACATTAAATGCCTCCAAATGGTATTTAATTAACTTCCCGAGCCCCTGGAAGCATGAAAATCACTTTAAACATGCTAATTTTAGCTCTAACACTGATGATCCACCTACAAATGTGAACTGACGTTCAAAAATAAAACATTTGAAAACGGACCATTTTCCACATTTCTGAAGCATGACGTAATGGGGGGGTGTTATCTCTTTTGTCGAAAATCAGCCGTTTTTGCTCGAACATTAAATGCCTCCAAATGGTATTTAATTAACTTCCCGGGGTGAAGAAACCTTTTTGAGAACTCAGAGTGAGTAAATTGGCCATTTTCATGCACTTTTAACCATTCCATAAATCTTGTGTTTTGGGCCCCTGGAAGCATGAAAATCACTTTAAACATGCTAATTTTAGCTCTAACACTGATGATCCACCTACAAATGTGAACTGACGTTCAAAAATAAAACATTTGAAAACGGACCATTTTCCACATTTCTGAAGCATGACGTAATGGGGGGGTGTTATCTCTTTTGTCGAAAATCAGCCGTTTTTGCTCGAACATTAAATGCCTCCAAATGGTATTTAATTAACTTCCCGAGCCCCTGGAAGCATGAAAATCACTTTAAACATGCTAATTTTAGCTCTAACACTGATGATCCACCTACAAATGTGAACTGACGTTCGAAAATAAAACATTTGAAAACGGACCATTTTCCACATTTCTGAAGCATGACGTAATGGGGGGGTGTTATCTCTTTTGTCGAAAATCAGCCGTTTTTGCTCGAACATTAAATGCCTCCAAATGGTATTTAATTAACTTCCCGAGCCCCTGGAAGCATGAAAATCACTTTAAACATGCTAATTTTAGCTCTAACACTGATGATCCACCTACAAATGTGAACTGACGTTCAAAAATAAAACATTTGAAAACGGACCATTTTCCACATTTCTGAAGCATGACGTAATGGGGGGGTGTTATCTCTTTTGTCGAAATTCAGCCGTTTTTGCTCGAACATTAAATGCCTCCAAATGGTATTTAATTAACTTCCCGAGCCCCTGGAAGCATGAAAATCACTTTAAACATGCTAATTTTAGCTCTAACACTGATGATCCACCTACAAATGTGAACTGACGTTCAAAATAAAACATTTGAAAACGGACCATTTTCCACATTTCTGAAGCATGACGTAATGGGGGGGTGTTATCTCTTTTGTCGAAAATCAGCCGTTTTTGCTCGAACATTAAATGCCTCCAAATGGTATTTAATTAACTTCCCGAGCCCCTGGAAGCATGAAAATCACTTTAAACATGCTAATTTTAGCTCTAACACTGATGATCCACCTACAAATGTGAACTGACGTTCAAAAATAAAACATTTGAAAACGGACCATTTTCCACATTTCTGAAGCATGACGTAATGGGGGGGTGTTATCTCTTTTGTCGAAAATCAGCCGTTTTTGCTCGAACATTAAATGCCTCCAAATGGTATTTAATTAACTTCCCGAGCCCCTGGAAGCATGAAAATCACTTTAAACATGCTAATTTTAGCTCTAACACTGATGATCCACCTACAAATGTGAACTGACGTTCAAAAATAAAACATTTGAAAACGGACCATTTTCCACATTTCTGAAGCATGACGTAATGGGGGGGTGTTATCTCTTTTGTCGAAAATCAGCCGTTTTTGCTCGAACACTAAATGCCTCCAAATGGTATTTAATTAACTTCCCGGGGTGAAGAAACCCTTTTTGAGAACTCAGAGTGAGTAAATTGGCCATTTTCATGCACTTTTAACCATTCCATAAATCTTGTGTTTTGGGCCCCTGGAAGCATGAAAATCACTTTAAACATGCTAATTTTAGCTCTAACACTGATGATCCACCTACAAATGTGAACTGACGTTCAAAAATAAAACATTTGAAAACGGACCATTTTCCACATTTCTGAAGCATGACGTAATGGGGGGGTGTTATCTCTTTTGTCGAAAATCAGCCGTTTTTGCTCGAACATTAAATGCCTCCAAATGGTATTTAATTAACTTCCCGGGGTGAAGAAACCCTTTTTGAGAACTCAGAGTGAGTAAATTGGCCATTTTCATGCACTTTTAACCATTCCATAAATCTTGTGTTTTGGGCCCCTGGAAGCATGAAAATCACTTTAAACATGCTAATTTTAGCTCTAACACTGATGATCCACCTACAAATGTGAACTGACGTTCAAAAATAAAACATTTGAAAACGGACCATTTTCCACATTTCTGAAGCATGACGTAATGGGGGGGTGTTATCTCTTTTGTCGAAAATCAGCCGTTTTTGCTCGAACATTAAATGCCTCCAAATGGTATTTAATTAACTTCCCGAGCCCCTGGAAGCATGAAAATCACTTTAAACATGCTAATTTTAGCTCTAACACTGATGATCCACCTACAAATGTGAACTGACGTTCAAAAATAAAACATTTGAAAACGGACCATTTTCCACATTTCTGAAGCATGACGTAATGGGGGGGTGTTATCTCTTTTGTCGAAAATCAGCCGTTTTTGCTCGAACATTAAATGCCTCCAAATGGTATTTAATTAACTTCCCGAGCCCCTGGAAGCATGAAAATCACTTTAAACATGCTAATTTTAGCTCTAACATTGATGATCCACCTACAAATGTGAACTGACGTTCAAAAATAAAACATTTGAAAACGGACCATTTTCCACATTTCTGAAGCATGACGTAATGGGGGGGTGTTATCTCTTTTGTCGAAAATCAGCCGTTTTTGCTCGAACATTAAATGCCTCCAAATGGTATTTAATTAACTTCCCGAGCCCCTGGAAGCATGAAAATCACTTTAAACATGCTAATTTTAGCTCTAACACTGATGATCCACCTACAAATGTGAACTGACGTTCAAAAATAAAACATTTGAAAACGGACCATTTTCCACATTTCTGAAGCATGACGTAATGGGGGGGTGTTATCTCTTTTGTCGAAAATCAGCCGTTTTTGCTCGAACATTAAATGCCTCCAAATGGTATTTAATTAACTTCCCGGGGTGAAGAAACCCTTTTTGAGAACTCAGAGTGAGTAAATTGGCCATTTTCATGCACTTTTAACCATTCCATAAATCTTGTGTTTTGGGCCCCTGGAAGCATGAAAATCACTTTAAACATGCTAATTTTAGCTCTAACACTGATGATCCACCTACAAATGTGAACTGACGTTCAAAAATAAAACATTTGAAAACGGACCATTTTCCACATTTCTGAAGCATGACGTAATGGGGGGGTGTTATCTCTTTTGTCGAAAATCAGCCGTTTTTGCTCGAACATTAAATGCCTCCAAATGGTATTTAATTAACTTCCCGGGGTGAAGAAACCCTTTTTGAGAACTCAGAGTGAGTAAATTGGCCATTTTCATGCACTTTTAACCATTCCATAAATC
Source organism: Lissotriton vulgaris (assembly GCF_964263255.1). Lineage (NCBI taxonomy): Eukaryota > Metazoa > Chordata > Amphibia > Caudata > Salamandridae > Lissotriton > Lissotriton vulgaris. The sequence goes on along the minus strand of NW_028247063.1, from coordinate 24,289 downwards.
TTGTGTTTTGGGCCCCTGGAAGCATGAAAATCACTTTAAACATGCTAATTTTAGCTCTAACACTGATGATCCACCTACAAATGTGAACTGACGTTCAAAAATAAAACATTTGAAAACGGACCATTTTCCACATTTCTGAAGCATGACGTAATGGGGGGGTGTTATCTCTTTTGTCGAAAATCAGCCGTTTTTGCTCGAACATTAAATGCCTCCAAATGGTATTTAATTAACTTCCCGAGCCCCTGGAAGCATGAAAATCACTTTAAACATGCTAATTTTAGCTCTAACACTGATGATCCACCTACAAATGTGAACTGACGTTCAAAAATAAAACATTTGAAAACGGACCATTTTCCACATTTCTGAAGCATGACGTAATGGGGGGGTGTTATCTCTTTTGTCGAAAATCAGCCGTTTTTGCTCGAACATTAAATGCCTCCAAATGGTATTTAATTAACTTCCCGAGCCCCTGGAAGCATGAAAATCACTTTAAACATGCTAATTTTAGCTCTAACACTGATGATCCACCTACAAATGTGAACTGACGTTCAAAAATAAAACATTTGAAAACGGACCATTTTCCACATTTCTGAAGCATGACGTAATGGGGGGGTGTTATCTCTTTTGTCGAAAATCAGCCGTTTTTGCTCGAACATTAAATGCCTCCAAATGGTATTTAATTAACTTCCCGGGGTGAAGAAACCCTTTTTGAGAACTCAGAGTGAGTAAATTGGCCATTTTCATGCACTTTTACCCATTCCATAAATCTTGTGTTTTGGGCCCCTGGAAGCATGAAAATCACTTTAAACATGCTAATTTTAGCTCTAACACTGATGATCCACCTACAAATGTGAACTGACGTTCAAAAATAAAACATTTGAAAACGGACCATTTTCCACATTTCTGAAGCATGACGTAATGGGGGGGTGTTATCTCTTTTGTCGAAAATCAGCCGTTTTTGCTCGAACATTAAATGCCTCCAAATGGTATTTAATTAACTTCCCGGGGTGAAGAAACCCTTCTTGAGAACTCAGAGTGAGTAAATTGGCCATTTTCATGCACTTTTAACCATTCCATAAATCTTGTGTTTTGGGCCCCTGGAAGCATGAAAATCACTTTAAACATGCTAATTTTAGCTCTAACACTGATGATCCACCTACAAATGTGAACTGACGTTCAAAAATAAAACATTTGAAAACGGACCATTTTCCACATTTCTGAAGCATGACGTAATGGGGCGGTGTTATCTCTTTTGTCGAAAATCAGCCGTTTTTGCTCGAACATTAAATGCCTCCAAATGGTATTTAATTAACTTCCCGAGCCCCTGGAAGCATGAAAATCACTTTAAACATGCTAATTTTAGCTCTAACACTGATGATCCACCTACAAATGTGAACTGACGTTCAAAAATAAAACATTTGAAAACGGACCATTTTCCACATTTCTGAAGCATGACGTAATGGGGGGGTGTTATCTCTTTTGTCGAAAATCAGCCGTTTTTGCTCGAACATTAAATGCCTCCAAATGGTATTTAATTAACTTCCCGAGCCCCTGGAAGCATGAAAATCACTTTAAACATGCTAATTTTAGCTCTAACACTGATGATCCACCTACAAATGTGAACTGACGTTCAAAAATAAAACATTTGAAAACGGACCATTTTCCACATTTCTGAAGCATGACGTAATGGGGGGGTGTTATCTCTTTTGTCGAAAATCAGCCGTTTTTGCTCGAACATTAAATGCCTCCAAATGGTATTTAATTAACTTCCTGAGCCCCTGGAAGCATGAAAATCACTTTAAACATGCTAATTTTAGCTCTAACACTGATGATCCACCTACAAATGTGAACTGACGTTCAAAAATAAAACATTTGAAAACGGACCATTTTCCACATTTCTGAAGCATGACGTAATGGGGGGGTGTTATCTCTTTTGTCGAAAATCAGCCGTTTTTGCTCGAACACTAAATGCCTCCAAATGGTATTTAATTAACTTCCCGGGGTGAAGAAACCCTTTTTGAGAACTCAGAGTGAGTAAATTGGCCATTTTCATGCACTTTTAACCATTCCATAAATCTTGTGTTTTGGGCCCCTGGAAGCATGAAAATCACTTTAAACATGCTAATTTTAGCTCTAACACTGATGATCCACCTACAAATGTGAACTGACGTTCAAAAATAAAACATTTGAAAACGGACCATTTTCCACATTTCTGAAGCATGACGTAATGGGGGGGTGTTATCTCTTTTGTCGAAAATCAGCCGTTTTTGCTCGAACATTAAATGCCTCCAAATGGTATTTAATTAACTTCCCGGGGTGAAGAAACCCTTTTTGAGAACTCAGAGTGAGTAAATTGGCCATTTTCATGCACTTTTAACCATTCCATAAATCTTGTGTTTTGGGCCCCTGGAAGCATGAAAATCACTTTAAACATGCTAATTTTAGCTCTAACACTGATGATCCACCTACAAATGTGAACTGACGTTCAAAAATAAAACATTTGAAAACGGACCATTTTCCACATTTCTGAAGCATGACGTAATGGGGGGGGTGTTATCTCTTTTGTCGAAAATCAGCCGTTTTTGCTCGAACATTAAATGCCTCCAAATGGTATTTAATTAACTTCCCGAGCCCCTGGAAGCATGAAAATCACTTTAAACATGCTAATTTTAGCTCTAACACTGATGATCCACCTACAAATGTGAACTGACGTTCAAAAATAAAACATTTGAAAACGGACCATTTTCCACATTTCTGAAGCATGACGTAATGGGGGGGTGTTATCTCTTTTGTCGAAAATCAGCCGTTTTTGCTCGAACATTAAATGCCTCCAAATGGTATTTAATTAACTTCCCGAGCCCCTGGAAGCATGAAAATCACTTTAAACATGCTAATTTTAGCTCTAACACTGATGATCCACCTACAAATGTGAACTGACGTTCAAAAATAAAACATTTGAAAACGGACCATTTTCCACATTTCTGAAGCATGACGTAATGGGGGGGTGTTATCTCTTTTGTCGAAAATCAGCCGTTTTTGCTCGAACATTAAATGCCTCCAAATGGTATTTAATTAACTTCCCGAGCCCCTGGAAGCATGAAAATCACTTTAAACATGCTAATTTTAGCTCTAACACTGATGATCCACCTACAAATGTGAACTGACGTTCAAAAATAAAACATTTGAAAACGGACCATTTTCCACATTTCTGAAGCATGACGTAATGGGGGGTGTTATCTCTTTTGTCGAAAATCAGCCGTTTTTGCTAGAACATTAAATGCCTCCAAATGGTATTTAATTAACTTCCCGAGCCCCTGGAAGCATGAAAATCACTTTAAACATGCTAATTTTAGCTCTAACACTGATGATCCACCTACAAATGTGAACTGACGTTCAAAAATAAAACATTTGAAAACGGACCATTTTCCACATTTCTGAAGCATGACGTAATGGGGGGGGTGTTATTTATTTTTGAACGTCAGTTCACATTTGTAGGTGGATCATCAGTGTTAGAGCTAAAATTAGCATGTTTAAAGTGATTTTCATGCTTCCAGGGGCTCGGGAAGTTAATTAAATACCATTTGGAGGCATTTAATGTTCGAGCAAAAATGGCTGATTTTCGACAAAAGAGATAACACCCCCCCATTACGTCATGCTTCAGAAATGTGGAAAATGGTCCGTTTTCAAATGTTTTATTTTTGAACGTCAGTTCACATTTGTAGGTGGATCATCAGTGTTAGAGCTAAAATTAGCATGTTTAAAGTGATTTTCATGCTTCCAGGGGCCCAAAACACAAGATTTATGGAATGGTTAAAAGTGCATGAAAATGGCCAATTTACTCACTCTGAGTTCTCAAAAAGGGTTTCTTCACCCCGGGAAGTTAATTAAATACCATTTGGAGGCATTTAATGTTCGAGCAAAAACGGCTGATTTTCGACAAAAGAGATAACACCCCCCCATTACGTCATGCTTCAGAAATGTGGAAAATGGTCCGTTTTCAAATGTTTTATTTTTGAACGTCAGTTCACATTTGTAGGTGGATCATCAGTGTTAGAGCTAAAATTAGCATGTTTAAAGTGATTTTCATGCTTCCAGGGGCTCGGGAAGTTAATTAAATACCATTTGGAGGCATTTAATGTTCGAGCAAAAACGGCTGATTTTCGACAAAAGAGATAACACCCCCCCATTACGTCATGCTTCAGAAATGTGGAAAATGGTCCGTTTTCAAATGTTTTATTTTTGAACGTCAGTTCACATTTGTAGGTGGATCATCAGTGTTAGAGCTAAAATTAGCATGTTTAAACTGATTTTCATGCTTCCAGGGGCTCGGGAAGTTAATTAAATACCATTTGGAGGCATTTAATGTTCGAGCAAAAACGGCTGATTTTCGACAAAAGAGATAACACCCCCCCATTACGTCATGCTTCAGAAATGTGGAAAATGGTCCGTTTTCAAATGTTTTATTTTTGAACGTCAGTTCACATTTGTAGGTGGATCATCAGTGTTAGAGCTAAAATTAGCATGTTTAAAGTGATTTTCATGCTTCCAGGGGCCCAAAACACAAGATTTATGGAATGGTTAAAAGTGCATGAAAATGGCCAATTTACTCACTCTGAGTTCTCAAAAAGGGTTTCTTCACCCCGGGAAGTTAATTAAATACCATTTGGAGGCATTTAATGTTCGAGCAAAAACGGCTGATTTTCGACAAAAGAGATAACACCCCCCCATTACGTCATGCTTCAGAAATGTGGAAAATGGTCCGTTTTCAAATGTTTTATTTTTGAACGTCAGTTCACATTTGTAGGTGGATCATCAGTGTTAGAGCTAAAATTAGCATGTTTAAAGTGATTTTCATGCTTCCAGGGGCTCGGGAAGTTAATTAAATACCATTTGGAGGCATTTAATGTTCGAGCAAAAACGGCTGATTTTCGACAAAAGAGATAACACCCCCCCATTACGTCATGGTTCAGAAATGTGGAAAATGGTCCGTTTTCAAATGTTTTATTTTTGAACGTCAGTTCACATTTGTAGGTGGATCATCAGTGTTAGAGCTAAAATTAGCATGTTTAAAGTGATTTTCATGCTTCCAGGGGCTCGGGAAGTTAATTAAATACCATTTGGAGGCATTTAATGTTCGAGCAAAAACGGCTGATTTTCGACAAAAGAGATAACACCCCCCCATTACGTCATGCTTCAGAAATGTGGAAAATGGTCCGTTTTCAAATGTTTTATTTTTGAACGTCAGTTCACATTTGTAGGTGGATCATCAGTGTTAGAGCTAAAATTAGCATGTTTAAAGTGATTTTCATGCTTTCAGGGGCCCAAAACACAAGATTTATGGAATGGTTAAAAGTGCATGAAAATGGCCAATTTACTCACTCTGAGTTCTCAAAAAGGGTTTCTTAACCCCGGGAAGTTAATTAAATACCATTTGGAGGCATTTAATGTTCGAGCAAAAACGGCTGATTTTCGACAAAAGAGATAACACCCCCCCATTACGTCATGCTTCAGAAATGTGGAAAATGGTCCGTTTTCAAATGTTTTATTTTTGAACGTCAGTTCACATTTGTAGGTGGATCATCAGTGTTAGAGCTAAAATTAGCATGTTTAAAGTGATTTTCATGCTTCCAGGGGCTCGGGAAGTTAATTAAATACCATTTGGAGGCATTTAATGTTCGAGCAAAAACGGCTGATTTTCGACAAAAGAGATAACACCCCCCCATTACGTCATGCTTCAGAAATGTGGAAAATGGTCCGTTTTCAAATGTTTTATTTTTGAACGTCAGTTCACATTTGTAGGTGGATCATCAGTGTTAGAGCTAAAATTAGCATGTTTAAAGTGATTTTCATGCTTCCAGGGGCCCAAAACACAAGATTTATGGAATGGTTAAAAGTGCATGAAAATGGCCAATTTACTCACTCTGAGTTCTCAAAAAGGGTTTCTTCACCCCGGGAAGTTAATTAAATACCATTTGGAGGCATTTAATGTTCGAGCAAAAACGGCTGATTTTCGACAAAAGAGATAACACCCCCCCATTACGTCATGCTTCAGAAATGTGGAAAATGGTCCGTTTTCAAATGTTTTATTTTTGAACGTCAGTTCACATTTGTAGGTGGATCATCAGTGTTAGAGCTAAAATTAGCATGTTTAAAGTGATTTTCATGCTTCCAGGGGCTCGGGAAGTTAATTAAATACCATTTGGAGGCATTTAATGTTCGAGCAAAAACGGCTGATTTTCGACAAAAGAGATAACACCCCCCCATTACGTCATGCTTCAGAAATGTGGAAAATGGTCCGTTTTCAAATGTTTTATTTTTGAACGTCAGTTCACATTTGTAGGTGGATCATCAGTGTTAGAGCTAAAATTAGCATGTTTAAAGTGATTTTCATGCTTCCAGGGGCCCAAAACACAAGATTTATGGAATGGTTAAAAGTGCATGAAAATGGCCAATTTACTCACTCTGAGTTCTCAAAAAGGGTTTCTTCACCCCGGGAAGTTAATTAAATACCATTTGGAGGCATTTAATGTTCGAGCAAAAACGGCTGATTTTCGACAAAAGAGATAACACCCCCCCATTACGTCATGCTTCAGAAATGTGGAAAATGGTCCGTTTTCAAATGTTTTATTTTTGAACGTCAGTTCACATTTGTAGGTGGATCATCAGTGTTAGAGCTAAAATTAGCATGTTTAAAGTGATTTTCATGCTTCCAGGGGCTCGGGAAGTTAATTAAATACCATTTGGAGGCATTTAATGTTCGAGCAAAAACGGCTGATTTTCGACAAAAGAGATAACACCCCCCCATTACGTCATGCTTCAGAAATGTGGAAAATGGTCCGTTTTCAAATGTTTTATTTTTGAACGTCAGTTCACATTTGTAGGTGGATCATCAGTGTTAGAGCTAAAATTAGCATGTTTAAAGTGATTTTCATGCTTCCAGGGGCTCGGGAAGTTAATTAAATACCATTTGGAGGCATTTAATGTTCGAGCAAAAACGGCTGATTTTCGACAAAAGAGATAACACCCCCCCATTACGTCATGCTTCAGAAATGTGGAAAATGGTCCGTTTTCAAATGTTTTATTTTTGAACGTCAGTTCACATTTGTAGGTGGATCATCAGTGTTAGAGCTAAAATTAGCATGTTTAAAGTGATTTTCATGCTTCCAGGGGCTCGGGAAGTTAATTAAATACCATTTGGAGGCATTTAATGTTCGAGCAAAAACGGCTGATTTTCGACAAAAGAGATAACACCCCCCCATTACGTCATGCTTCAGAAATGTGGAAAATGGTCCGTTTTCAAATGTTTTATTTTTGAACGTCAGTTCACATTTGTAGGTGGATCATCAGTGTTAGAGCTAAAATTAGCATGTTTAAAGTGATTTTCATGCTTCCAGGGGCCCAAAACACAAGATTTATGGAATGGTTAAAAGTGCATGAAAATGGCCAATTTACTCACTCTGAGTTCTCAAAAAGGGTTTCTTCACCCCGGGAAGTTAATTAAATACCATTTGGAGGCATTTAATGTTCGAGCAAAAACGGCTGATTTTCGACAAAAGAGATAACACCCCCCCATTACGTCATGCTTCAGAAATGTGGAAAATGGTCCGTTTTCAAATGTTTTATTTTTGAACGTCAGTTCACATTTGTAGGTGGATCATCAGTGTTAGAGCTAAAATTAGCATGTTTAAAGTGATTTTCATGCTTCCAGGGGCTCGGGAAGTTAATTAAATACCATTTGGAGGCATTTAATGTTCGAGCAAAAACGGCTGATTTTCGACAAAAGAGATAACACCCCCCCATTACGTCATGCTTCAGAAATGTGGAAAATGGTCCGTTTTCAAATGTTTTATTTTTGAACGTCAGTTCACATTTGTAGGTGGATCATCAGTGTTAGAGCTAAAATTAGCATGTTTAAAGTGATTTTCATGCTTCCAGGGGCCCAAAACACAAGATTTATGGAATGGTTAAAAGTGCATGAAAATGGCCAATTTACTCACTCTGAGTTCTCAAAAAGGGTTTCTTCACCCCGGGAAGTTAATTAAATACCATTTGGAGGCATTTAATGTTCGAGCAAAAACGGCTGATTTTCGACAAAAGAGATAACACCCCCCCATTACGTCATGCTTCAGAAATGTGGAAAATGGTCCGTTTTCAAATGTTTTATTTTTGAACGTCAGTTCACATTTGTAGGTGGATCATCAGTGTTAGAGCTAAAATTAGCATGTTTAAAGTGATTTTCATGCTTCCAGGGGCTCGGGAAGTTAATTAAATACCATTTGGAGGCATTTAATGTTCGAGCAAAAACGGCTGATTTTCGACAAAAGAGATAACACCCCCCCATTACGTCATGCTTCAGAAATGTGGAAAATGGTCCGTTTTCAAATGTTTTATTTTTGAACGTCAGTTCACATTTGTAGGTGGATCATCAGTGTTAGAGCTAAAATTAGCATGTTTAAAGTGATTTTCATGCTTCCAGGGGCCCAAAACACAAGATTTATGGAATGGTTAAAAGTGCATGAAAATGGCCAATTTACTCACTCTGAGTTCTCAAAAAGGGTTTCTTCACCCCGGGAAGTTAATTAAATACCATTTGGAGGCATTTAATGTTCGAGCAAAAACGGCTGATTTTCGACAAAAGAGATAACACCCCCCCATTACGTCATGCTTCAGAAATGTGGAAAATGGTCCGTTTTCAAATGTTTTATTTTTGAACGTCAGTTCACATTTGTAGGTGGATCATCAGTGTTAGAGCTAAAATTAGCATGTTTAAAGTGATTTTCATGCTTCCAGGGGCTCGGGAAGTTAATTAAATACCATTTGGAGGCATTTAATGTTCGAGCAAAAACGGCTGATTTTCGACAAAAGAGATAACACCCCCCATTACGTCATGCTTCAGAAATGTGGAAAATGGTCCGTTTTCAAATGTTTTATTTTTGAACGTCAGTTCACATTTGTAGGTGGATCATCAGTGTTAGAGCTAAAATTAGCATGTTTAAAGTGATTTTCATGCTTCCAGGGGCTCGGGAAGTTAATTAAATACCATTTGGAGGCATTTAATGTTCGAGCAAAAACGGCTGATTTTCGACAAAAGAGATAACACCCCCCCATTACGTCATGCTTCAGAAATGTGGAAAATGGTCCGTTTTCAAATGTTTTATTTTTGAACGTCAGTTCACATTTGTAGGTGGATCATCAGTGTTAGAGCTAAAATTAGCATGTTTAAAGTGATTTTCATGCTTCCAGGGGCTCGGGAAGTTAATTAAATACCATTTGGAGGCATTTAATGTTCGAGCAAAAACGGCTGATTTTCGACAAAAGAGATAACACCCCCCCATTACGTCATGCTTCAGAAATGTGGAAAATGGTCCGTTTTCAAATGTTTTATTTTTGAACGTCAGTTCACATTTGTAGGTGGATCATCAGTGTTAGAGCTAAAATTAGCATGTTTAAAGTGATTTTCATGCTTCCAGGGGCCCAAAACACAAGATTTATGGAATGGTTAAAAGTGCATGAAAATGGCCAATTTACTCACTCTGAGTTCTCAAAAAGGGTTTCTTCACCCCGGGAAGTTAACTAAATACCATTTGGAGGCATTTAATGTTCGAGCAAAAACGGCTGATTTTCGACAAAAGAGATAACACCCCCCCATTACGTCATGCTTCAGAAATGTGGAAAATGGTCCGTTTTCAAATGTTTTATTTTTGAACGTCAGTTCACATTTGTAGGTGGATCATCAGTGTTAGAGCTAAAATTAGCATGTTTAAAGTGATTTTCATGCTTCCAGGGGCTCGGGAAGTTAATTAAATACCATTTGGAGGCATTTAATGTTCGAGCAAAAACGGCTGATTTTCGACAAAAGAGATAACACCCCCCCATTACGTCATGCTTCAGAAATGTGGAAAATGGTCCGTTTTCAAATGTTTTATTTTTGAACGTCAGTTCACATTTGTAGGTGGATCATCAGTGTTAGAGCTAAAATTAGCATGTTTAAAGTGATTTTCATGCTTCCAGGGGCCCAAAACACAAGATTTATGGAATGGTTAAAAGTGCATGAAAATGGCCAATTTACTCACTCTGAGTTCTCAAAAAGGGTTTCTTCACCCCGGGAAGTTAATTAAATACCATTTGGAGGCATTTAATGTTCGAGCAAAAACGGCTGATTTTCGACAAAAGAGATAACACCCCCCCATTACGTCATGCTTCAGAAATGTGGAAAATGGTCCGTTTTCAAATGTTTTATTTTTGAACGTCAGTTCACATTTGTAGGTGGATCATCAGTGTTAGAGCTAAAATTAGCATGTTTAAAGTGATTTTCATGCTTCCAGGGGCTCGGGAAGTTAATTAAATACCATTTGGAGGCATTTAATGTTCGAGCAAAAACGGCTGATTTTCGACAAAAGAGATAACACCCCCCCATTACGTCATGCTTCAGAAATGTGGAAAATGGTCCGTTTTCAAATGTTTTATTTTTGAACGTCAGTTCACATTTGTAGGTGGATCATCAGTGTTAGAGCTAAAATTAGCATGTTTAAAGTGATTTTCATGCTTCCAGGGGCTCGGGAAGTTAATTAAATACCATTTGGAGGCATTTAATGTTCGAGCAAAAACGGCTGATTTTCGACAAAAGAGATAACACCCCCCCATTACGTCATGCTTCAGAAATGTGGAAAATGGTCCGTTTTCAAATGTTTTATTTTTGAACGTCAGTTCACATTTGTAGGTGGATCATCAGTGTTAGAGCTAAAATTAGCATGTTTAAAGTGATTTTCATGCTTCCAGGGGCTCGGGAAGTTAATTAAATACCATTTGGAGGCATTTAATGTTCGAGCAAAAACGGCTGATTTTCGACAAAAGAGATAACACCCCCCCATTACGTCATGCTTCAGAAATGTGGAAAATGGTCCGTTTTCAAATGTTTTATTTTTGAACGTCAGTTCACATTTGTAGGTGGATCATCAGTGTTAGAGCTAAAATTAGCATGTTTAAAGTGAGTTTCATGCTTCCAGGGGCCCAAAACACAAGATTTATGGAATGGTTAAAAGTGCATGAAAATGGCCAATTTACTCACTCTGAGTTCTCAAAAAGGGTTTCTTCACCCCGGGAAGTTAATTAAATACCATTTGGAGGCATTTAATGTTCGAGCAAAAACGGCTGATTTTCGACAAAAGAGATAACACCCCCCCATTACGTCATGCTTCAGAAATGTGGAAAATGGTCCGTTTTCAAATGTTTTATTTTTGAACGTCAGTTCACATTTGTAGGTGGATCATCAGTGTTAGAGCTAAAATTAGCATGTTTAAAGTGATTTTCATGCTTCCAGGGGCCCAAAACACAAGATTTATGGAATGGTTAAAAGTGCATGAAAATGGCCAATTTACTCACTCTGAGTTCTCAAAAAGGGTTTCTTCACCCCGGGAAGTTAATTAAATACCATTTGGAGGCATTTAATGTTCGAGCAAAAACGGCTGATTTTCGACAAAAGAGATAACACCCCCCCATTACGTCATGCTTCAGAAATGTGGAAAATGGTCCGTTTTCAAATGTTTTATTTTTGAACGTCAGTTCACATTTGTAGGTGGATCATCAGTGTTAGAGCTAAAATTAGCATGTTTAAAGTGATTTTCATGCTTCCAGGGGCCCAAAACACAAGATTTATGGAATGGTTAAAAGTGCATGAAAATGGCCAATTTACTCACTCTGAGTTCTCAAAAAGGGTTTCTTCACCCCGGGAAGTTAATTAAATACCATTTGGAGGCATTTAATGTTCGAGCAAAAACGGCTGATTTTCGACAAAAGAGATAACACCCCCCCATTACGTCATGCTTCAGAAATGTGGAAAATGGTCCGTTTTCAAATGTTTTATTTTTGAACGTCAGTTCACATTTGTAGGTGGATCATCAGTGTTAGAGCTAAAATTAGCATGTTTAAAGTGATTTTCATGCTTCCAGGGGCCCAAAACACAAGATTTATGGAATGGTTAAAAGTGCATGAAAATGGCCAATTTACTCACTCTGAGTTCTCAAAAAGGGTTTCTTCACCCCGGGAAGTTAATTAAATACCATTTGGAGGCATTTAATGTTCGAGCAAAAACGGCTGATTTTCGACAAAAGAGATAACACCCCCCCATTACGTCATGCTTCAGAAATGTGGAAAATGGTCCGTTTTCAAATGTTTTATTTTTGAACGTCAGTTCACATTTGTAGGTGGATCATCAGTGTTAGAGCTAAAATTAGCATGTTTAAAGTGATTTTCATGCTTCCAGGGGCCCAAAACACAAGATTTATGGAATGGTTAAAAGTGCATGAAAATGGCCAATTTACTCACTCTGAGTTCTCAAAAAGGGTTTCTTCACCCCGGGAAGTTAATTAAATACCATTTGGAGGCATTTAATGTTCGAGCAAAAACGGCTGATTTTCGACAAAAGAGATAACACCCCCCCATTACGTCATGCTTCAGAAATGTGGAAAATGGTCCGTTTTCAAATGTTTTATTTTTGAACGTCAGTTCACATTTGTAGGTGGATCATCAGTGTTAGAGCTAAAATTAGCATGTTTAAAGTGATTTTCATGCTTCCAGGGGCCCAAAACACAAGATTTATGGAATGGTTAAAAGTGCATGAAAATGGCCAATTTACTCACTCTGAGTTCTCAAAAAGGGTTTCTTCACCCCGGGAAGTTAATTAAATACCATTTGGAGGCATTTAATGTTCGAGCAAAAACGGCTGATTTTCGACAAAAGAGATAACACCCCCCCATTACGTCATGCTTCAGAAATGTGGAAAATGGTCCGTTTTCAAATGTTTTATTTTTGAACGTCAGTTCACATTTGTAGGTGGATCATCAGTGTTAGAGCTAAAATTAGCATGTTTAAAGTGATTTTCATGCTTCCAGGGGCCCAAAACACAAGATTTATGGAATGGTTAAAAGTGCATGAAAATGGCCAATTTACTCACTCTGAGTTCTCAAAAAGGGTTTCTTCACCCCGGGAAGTTAATTAAATACCATTTGGAGGCATTTAATGTTCGAGCAAAAACGGCTGATTTTCGACAAAAGAGATAACACCCCCCCATTACGTCATGCTTCAGAAATGTGGAAAATGGTCCGTCTTCAAATGTTTTATTTTTGAACGTCAGTTCACATTTGTAGGTGGATCATCAGTGTTAGAGCTGAAATTAGCATGTTTAAAGTGATTTTCATGCTTCCAGGGGCTCAGGAAGTTAATTAAATACCATTTGGAGGCATTTAATGTTCGAGCAAAAACGGCTGATTTTCGACAAAAGAGATAACACCCCCCCATTACGTCATGCTTCAGAAATGTGGAAAATGGTCCGTTTTCAAATGTTTTATTTTTGAATGTCAGTTCACATTTGTAGGTGGATCATCAGTGTTAGAGCTAAAATTAGCATGTTTAAAGTGATTTTCATGCTTTCAGGGGCCCAAAACACAAGATTTATGGAATGGTTAAAAGTGCATGAAAATGGCCAATTTACTCACTCTGAGTTCTCAAAAAGGGTTTCTTCACCCCGGGAAGTTAATTAAATACCATTTGGAGGCATTTAATGTTCGAGCAAAAACGGCTGATTTTCGACAAAAGAGATAACACCCCCCCATTACGTCATGCTTCAGAAATGTGGAAAATGGTCCGTTTTCAAATGTTTTATTTTTGAACGTCAGTTCACATTTGTAGGTGGATCATCAGTGTTAGAGCTAAAATTAGCATGTTTAAAGTGATTTTCATGCTTCCAGGGGCCCAAAACACAAGATTTATGGAATGGTTAAAAGTGCATGAAAATGGCCAATTTACTCACTCTGAGTTCTCAAAAAGGGTTTCTTCACCCCGGGAAGTTAATTAAATACCATTTGGAGGCATTTAATATTCGAGCAAAAACGGCTGATTTTCGACAAAAGAGATAACACCCCCCCATTACGTCATGCTTCAGAAATGTGGAAAATGGTCCGTTTTCAAATGTTTTATTTTTGAACGTCAGTTCACATTTGCAGGTGGATCATCAGTGTTAGAGCTAAAATTAGCATGTTTAAAGTGATTTTCATGCTTCCAGGGGCTCGGGAAGTTAATTAAATACCATTTGGAGGCATTTAATGTTCGAGCAAAAACGGCTGATTTTCGACAAAAGAGATAACACCCCCCCATTACGTCATGCTTCAGAAATGTGGAAAATGGTCCGTTTTCAAATGTTTTATTTTTGAACGTCAGTTCACATTTGTAGGTGGATCATCAGTGTTAGAGCTAAAATTAGCATGTTTAAAGTGATTTTCATGCTTCCAGGGGCCCAAAACACAAGATTTATGGAATGGTTAAAAGTGCATGAAAATGGCCAATTTACTCACTCTGAGTTCTCAAAAAGGGTTTCTTCACCCCGGGAAGTTAATTAAATACCATTTGGAGGCATTTAATGTTCGAGCAAAAACGGCTGATTTTCGACAAAAGAGATAACACCCCCCCATTACGTCATGCTTCAGAAATGTGGAAAATGGTCCGTTTTCAAATGTTTTATTTTTGAACGTCAGTTCACATTTGTAGGTGGATCATCAGTGTTAGAGCTAAAATTAGCATGTTTAAAGTGATTTTCATGCTTCCAGGGGCCCAAAACACAAGATTTATGGAATGGTTAAAAGTGCATGAAAATGGCCAATTTACTCACTCTGAGTTCTCAAAAAGGGTTTCTTCACCCCGGGAAGTTAATTAAATACCATTTGGAGGCATTTAATGTTCGAGCAAAAACGGCTGATTTTCGACAAAAGAGATAACACCCCCCCATTACGTCATGCTTCAGAAATGTGGAAAATGGTCCGTTTTCAAATGTTTTATTTTTGAACGTCAGTTCACATTTGTAGGTGGATCATCAGTGTTAGAGCTAAAATTAGCATGTTTAAAGTGATTTTCATGCTTCCAGGGGCTCGGGAAGTTAATTAAATACCATTTGGAGGCATTTAATGTTCGAGCAAAAACGGCTGATTTTCGACAAAAGAGATAACACCCCCCCATTACGTCATGCTTCAGAAATGTGGAAAATGGTCCGTTTTCAAATGTTTTATTTTTGAACGTCAGTTCACATTTGTAGGTGGATCATCAGTGTTAGAGCTAAAATTAGCATGTTTAAAGTGATTTTCATGCTTCCAGGGGCCCAAAACACAAGATTTATGGAATGGTTAAAAGTGCATGAAAATGGCCAATTTACTCACTCTGAGTTCTCAAAAAGGGTTTCTTCACCCCGGGAAGTTAATTAAATACCATTTGGAGGCATTTAATGTTCGAGCAAAAACGGCTGATTTTCGACAAAAGAGATAACACCCCCCCATTACGTCATGCTTCAGAAATGTGGAAAATGGTCCGTTTTCAAATGTTTTATTTTTGAACGTCAGTTCACATTTGTAGGTGGATCATCAGTGTTAGAGCTAAAATTAGCATGTTTAAAGTGATTTTCATGCTTCCAGGGGCCCAAAACACAAGATTTATGGAATGGTTAAAAGTGCATGAAAATGGCCAATTTACTCACTCTGAGTTCTCAAAGAGGGTTTCTTCACCCCGGGAAGTTAATTAAATACCATTTGGAGGCATTTAATGTTCGAGCAAAAACGGCTGATTTTCGACAAAAGAGATAACACCCCCCATTACGTCATGCTTCAGAAATGTGGAAAATGGTCCGTTTTCAAATGTTTTATTTTTGAACGTCAGTTCACATTTGTAGGTGGATCATCAGTGTTAGAGCTAAAATTAGCATGTTTAAAGTGATTTTCATGCTTCCAGGGGCTCGGGAAGTTAATTAAATACCATTTGGAGGCATTTAATGTTCGAGCAAAAACGGCTGATTTTCGACAAAAGAGATAACACCCCCCCATTATGTCATGCTTCAGAAATGTGGAAAATGGTCCGTTTTCAAATGTTTTATTTTTGAACGTCAGTTCACATTTGTAGGTGGATCATCAGTGTTAGAGCTAAAATTAGCATGTTTAAAGTGATTTTCATGCTTCCAGGGGCTCGGGAAGTTAATTAAATACCATTTGGAGGCATTTAATGTTCGAGCAAAAACGGCTGATTTTCGACAAAAGAGATAACACCCCCCCATTACGTCATGCTTCAGAAATGTGGAAAATGGTCCGTTTTCAAATGTTTTATTTTTGAACGTCAGTTCACATTTGTAGGTGGATCATCAGTGTTAGAGCTAAAATTAGCATGTTTAAAGTGATTTTCATGCTTCCAGGGGCCCAAAACACAAGATTTATGGAATGGTTAAAAGTGCATGAAAATGGCCAATTTACTCACTCTGAGTTCTCAAAAAGGGTTTCTTCATCCCGGGAAGTTAATTAAATACCATTTGGAGGCATTTAATGTTCGAGCAAAAACGGCTGATTTTTGACAAAAGAGATAACACCCCCCCATTACGTCATGCTTCAGAAATGTGGAAAATGGTCCGTTTTCAAATGTTTTATTTTTGAACGTCAGTTCACATTTGTAGGTGGATCATCAGTGTTAGAGCTAAAATTAGCATGTTTAAAGTGATTTTCATGCTTCCAGGGGCCCAAAACACAAGATTTATGGAATGGTTAAAAGTGCATGAAAATGGCCAATTTACTCACTCTGAGTTCTCAAAAAGGGTTTCTTCACCCGGGAAGTTAATTAAATACCATTTGGAGGCATTTAATGTTCGAGCAAAAACGGCTGATTTTCGACAAAAGAGATAACACCCCCCCATTACGTCATGCTTCAGAAATGTGGAAAATGGTCCGTTTTCAAATGTTTTATTTTTGAACGTCAGTTCACATTTGTAGGTGGATCATCAGTGTTAGAGCTAAAATTAGCATGTTTAAAGTGATTTTCATGCTTCCAGGGGCCCAAAACACAAGATTTATGGAATGGTTAAAAGTGCATGAAAATGGCCAATTTACTCACTCTGAGTTCTCAAAAAGGGTTCTTCACCCCGGGAAGTTAATTAAATACCATTTGGAGGCATTTAATGTTCGAGCAAAAACGGCTGATTTTCGACAAAAGAGATAACACCCCCCATTACGTCATGCTTCAGAAATGTGGAAAATGGTCCGTTTTCAAATGTTTTATTTTTGAACGTCAGTTCACATTTGTAGGTGGATCATCAGTGTTAGAGCTAAAATTAGCATGTTTAAAGTGATTTTCATGCTTCCAGGGGCCCAAAACACAAGATTTATGGAATGGTTAAAAAGTGCATGAAAATGGCCAATTTACTCACTCTGAGTTCTCAAAAAGGGTTTCTTCACCCCGGGAAGTTAATTAAATACCATTTGGAGGCATTTAATGTTCGAGCAAAAACGGCTGATTTTCGACAAAAGAGATAACACCCCCCCATTACGTCATGCTTCAGAAATGTGGAAAATGGTCCGTTTTCAATGTTTTATTTTTGAACGTCAGTTCACATTTGTAGGTGGATCATCAGTGTTAGAGCTAAAATTAGCATGTTTAAAGTGATTTTCATGCTTCCAGGGGCTCGGGAAGTTAATTAAATACCATTTGGAGGCATTTAATGTTCGAGCAAAAACGGCTGATTTTCGACAAAAGAGATAACACCCCCCCATTACGTCATGCTTCAGAAATGTGGAAAATGGTCCGTTTTCAAATGTTTTATTTTTGAACGTCAGTTCACATTTGTAGGTGGATCATCAGTGTTAGAGCTAAAATTAGCATGTTAAAGTGATTTTCATGCTTCCAGGGGCCCAAAACACAAGATTTATGGAATGGTTAAAAGTGCATGAAAATGGCCAATTTACTCACTCTGAGTTCTCAAAAAGGGTTTCTTCACCCCGGGAAGTTAATTAAATACCATTTGGAGGCATTTAATGTTCGAGCAAAAACGGCTGATTTTCGACAAAAGAGATAACACCCCCCCATTACGTCATACTTCAGAAATGTGGAAAATGGTCCGTTTTCAAATGTTTTATTTTTGAACGTCAGTTCACATTTGTAGGTGGATCATCAGTGTTAGAGCTAAAATTAGCATGTTTAAAGTGATTTTCATGCTTCCAGGGGCCCAAAACACAAGATTTATGGAATGGTTAAAAGTGCATGAAAATGGCCAATTTACTCACTCTGAGTTCTCAAAAAGGGTTTCTTCACCCGGGAAGTTAATTAAATACCATTTGGAGGCATTTAATGTTCGAGCAAAAACGGCTGATTTTCGACAAAAGAGATAACACCCCCCCCATTACGTCATGCTTCAGAAATGTGGAAAATGGTCCGTTTTCAAATGTTTTATTTTTGAACGTCAGTTCACATTTGTAGGTGGATCATCAGTGTTAGAGCTAAAATTAGCATGTTTAAAGTGATTTTCATGCTTCCAGGGGCTCGGGAAGTTAGTTAAATACCATTTGGAGGCATTTAATGTTCGAGCAAAAACGGCTGATTTTCGACAAAAGAGATAACACCCCCCCATTACGTCATGCTTCAGAAATGTGGAAAATGGTCCGTTTTCAAATGTTTTATTTTTGAACGTCAGTTCACATTTGTAGGTGGATCATCAGTGTTAGAGCTAAAATTAAGCATGTTTAAAGTGATTTTCATGCTTCCAGGGGCCCAAAACACAAGATTTATGGAATGGTTAAAAGTGCATGAAAATGGCCAATTTACTCACTCTGAGTTCTCAAAAAGGGTTTCTTCACCCCGGGAAGTTAATTAAATACCATTTGGAGGCATTTAATGTTCGAGCAAAAACGGCTGATTTTCGACAAAAGAGATAACACCCCCCCATTACGTCATGCTTCAGAAATGTGGAAAATGGTCCGTTTTCAAATGTTTTATTTTTGAACGTCAGTTCACATTTGTAGGTGGATCATCAGTGTTAGAGCTAAAATTAGCATGTTTAAAGTGATTTTCATGCTTCCAGGGGCCCAAAACACAAGATTTATGGAATGGTTAAAAGTGCATGAAAATGGCCAATTTACTCACTCTGAGTTCTCAAAAAGGGTTTCTTCACCCCGGGAAGTTAATTAAATACCATTTGGAGGCATTTAATGTTCGAGCAAAAACGGCTGATTTTCGACAAAAGAGATAACACCCCCCTATTACGTCATGCTTCAGAAATGTGGAAAATGGTCCGTTTTCAAATGTTTTATTTTTGAACGTCAGTTCACATTTGTAGGTGGATCATCAGTGTTAGAGCTAAAATTAGCATGTTTAAAGTGATTTTCATGCTTCCAGGGGCCCAAAACACAAGATTTATGGAATGGTTAAAAGTGCATGAAAATGGCCAATTTACTCACTCTGAGTTCTCAAAAAGGGTTTCTTCACCCCGGGAAGTTAATTAAATACCATTTGGAGGCATTTAATGTTCGAGCAAAAACGGCTGATTTTCGACAAAAGAGATAACACCCCCCCATTACGTCATGCTTCAGAAATGTGGAAAATGGTCCGTTTTCAAATGTTTTATTTTGAACGTCAGTTCACATTTGTAGGTGGATCATCAGTGTTAGAGCTAAAATTAGCATGTTTAAAGTGATTTTCATGCTTCCAGGGGCTCGGGAAGTTAATTAAATACCATTTGGAGGCATTTAATGTTCGAGCAAAAACGGCTGATTTTCGACAAAAGAGATAACACCCCCCCATTACGTCATGCTTCAGAAATGTGGAAAATGGTCCGTTTTCAAATGTTTTATTTTTGAACGTCAGTTCACATTTGTAGGTGGATCATCAGTGTTAGAGCTAAAATTAGCATGTTTAAAGTGATTTTCATGCTTCCAGGGGCTCGGGAAGGTTAATTAAATACCATTTGGAGGCATTTAATGTTCGAGCAAAAACGGCTGATTTTCGACAAAAGAGATAACACCCCCCATTACGTCATGCTTCAGAAATGTGGAAAATGGTCCGTTTTCAAATGTTTTATTTTTGAACGTCAGTTCACATTTGTAGGTGGATCATCAGTGTTAGAGCTAAAATTAGCATGTTTAAAGTGATTTTCATGCTTCCAGGGGCCCAAAACACAAGATTTATGGAATGGTTAAAAGTGCATGAAAATGGCCAATTTACTCACTCTGAGTTCTCAAAAAGGGTTTCTTCACCCCGGGAAGTTAATTAAATACCATTTGGAGGCATTTAATGTTCGAGCAAAAACGGCTGATTTTGACAAAAGAGATAACACCCCCCATTACGTCATGCTTCAGAAATGTGGAAAATGGTCCGTTTTCAAATGTTTTATTTTTGAACGTCAGTTCACATTTGTAGGTGGATCATCAGTGTTAGAGCTAAAATTAGCATGTTTAAAGTGATTTTCATGCTTCCAGGGGCCCAAAACACAAGATTTATGGAATGGTTAAAAGTGCATGAAAATGGCCAATTTACTCACTCTGAGTTCTCAAAAAGGGTTTCTTCACCCCGGGAAGTTAATTAAATACCATTTGGAGGCATTTAATGTTCGAGCAAAACGGCTGATTTTCGACAAAAGAGATAACACCCCCCCATTACGTCATGCTTCAGAAATGTGGAAAATGGTCCGTTTTCAAATGTTTTATTTTTGAACGTCAGTTCACATTTGTAGGTGGATCATCAGTGTTAGAGCTAAAATTAGCATGTTTAAAGTGATTTTCATGCTTCCAGGGGCTCGGGAAGTTAATTAAATACCATTTGGAGGCATTTAATGTTCGAGCAAAAACGGCTGATTTTCGACAAAAGAGATAACACCCCCCCATTACGTCATGCTTCAGAAATGTGGAAAATGGTCCGTTTTCAAATGTTTTATTTTTGAACGTCAGTTCACATTTGTAGGTGGATCATCAGTGTTAGAGCTAAAATTAGCATGTTTAAAGTGATTTTCATGCTTCCAGGGGCTCGGGAAGTTAATTAAATACCATTTGGAGGCATTTAATGTTCGAGCAAAAACGGCTGATTTTCGACAAAAGAGATAACACCCCCCCATTACGTCATGCTTCAGAAATGTGGAAAATGGTCCGTTTTCAAATGTTTTATTTTTGAACGTCAGTTCACATTTGTAGGTGGATCATCAGTGTTAGAGCTAAAATTAGCATGTTTAAAGTGATTTTCATGCTTCCAGGGGCTCGGGAAGTTAATTAAATACCATTTGGAGGCATTTAATGTTCGAGCAAAAACGGCTGATTTTCGACAAAAGAGATAACACCCCCCCATTACGTCATGCTTCAGAAATGTGGAAAATGGTCCGTTTTCAAATGTTTTATTTTTGAACGTCAGTTCACATTTGTAGGTGGATCATCAGTGTTAGAGCTAAAATTAGCATGTTTAAAGTGATTTTCATGCTTCCAGGGGCTCGGGAAGTTAATTAAATACCATTTGGAGGCATTTAATGTTCGAGCAAAAACGGCTGATTTTCGACAAAAGAGATAACACCCCCCCATTACGTCATGCTTCAGAAATGTGGAAAATGGTCCGTTTTCAAATGTTTTATTTTTGAACGTCAGTTCACATTTGTAGGTGGATCATCAGTGTTAGAGCTAAAATTAGCATGTTTAAAGTGATTTTCATGCTTCCAGGGGCCCAAAACACAAGATTTATGGAATGGTTAAAAGTGCATGAAAATGGCCAATTTACTCACTCTGAGTTCTCAAAAAGGGTTTCTTCACCCCGGGAAGTTAATTAAATACCATTTGGAGGCATTTAATGTTCGAGCAAAAACGGCTGATTTTCGACAAAAGAGATAACACCCCCCCATTACGTCATGCTTCAGAAATGTGGAAAATGGTCCGTTTTCAATGTTTTATTTTTGAACGTCAGTTCACATTTGTAGGTGGATCATCAGTGTTAGAGCTAAAATTAGCATGTTTAAAGTGATTTTCATGATTCCAGGGGCTCGGGAAGTTAATTAAATACCATTTGGAGGCATTTAATGTTCGAGCAAAAACGGCTGATTTTCGACAAAAGAGATAACACCCCCCCATTACGTCATGCTTCAGAAATGTGGAAAATGGTCCGTTTTCAAATGTTTTATTTTTGAACGTCAGTTCACATTTGTAGGTGGATCATCAGTGTTAGAGCTAAAATTAGCATGTTTAAAGTGATTTTCATGCTTCCAGGGGCTCGGGAAGTTAATTAAATACCATTTGGAGGCATTTAATGTTCGAGCAAAAACGGCTGATTTTCGACAAAAGAGATAACACCCCCCCATTACGTCATGCTTCAGAATGTGGAAAATGGTCCGTTTTCAAATGTTTTATTTTTGAACGTCAGTTCACATTTGTAGGTGGATCATCAGTGTTAGAGCTAAAATTAGCATGTTTAAAGTGATTTTCATGCTTCCAGGGGCCCAAAACACAAGATTTATGGAATGGTTAAAAGTGCATGAAAATGGCCAATTTACTCACTCTGAGTTCTCAAAAAGGGTTTCTTCACCCCGGGAAGTTAATTAAATACCATTTGGAGGCATTTAATGTTCGAGCAAAAACGGCTGATTTTCGACAAAAGAGATAACACCCCCCCATTACGTCATGCTTCAGAAATGTGGAAAATGGTCCGTTTTCAAATGTTTTATTTTTGAACGTCAGTTCACATTTGTAGGTGGATCATCAGTGTTAGAGCTAAAATTAGCATGTTTAAAGTGATTTTCATGCTTCCAGGGGCTCGGGAAGTTAATTAAATACCATTTGGAGGCATTTAATGTTCGAGCAAAAACGGCTGATTTTCGACAAAAGAGATAACACCCCCCCATTACGTCATGTTTCAGAAATGTGGAAAATGGTCCGTTTTCAAATGTTTTATTTTTGAACGTCAGTTCACATTTGTAGGTGGATCATCAGTGTTAGAGCTAAAATTAGCATGTTTAAAGTGATTTTCATGCTTCCAGGGGCCCAAAACACAAGATTTATGGAATGGTTAAAAGTGCATGAAAATGGCCAATTTACTCACTCTGAGTTCTCAAAAAGGGTTTCTTCACCCCGGGAAGTTAATTAAATACCATTTGGAGGCATTTAATGTTCGAGCAAAAACGGCTGATTTTCGACAAAAGAGATAACACCCCCCCATTACGTCATGCTTCAGAAATGTGGAAAATGGTCCGTTTTCAAATGTTTTATTTTTGAACGTCAGTTCACATTTGTAGGTGGATCATCAGTGTTAGAGCTAAAATTAGCATGTTTAAAGTGATTTTCATGCTTCCAGGGGCCCAAAACACAAGATTTATGGAATGGTTAAAAGTGCATGAAAATGGCCAATTTACTCACTCTGAGTTCTCAAAAAGGGTTTCTTCACCCGGGAAGTTAATTAAATACCATTTGGAGGCATTTAATGTTCGAGCAAAAACGGCTGATTTTCGACAAAAGAGATAACACCCCCCCATTACGTCATGCTTCAGAAATGTGGAAAATGGTCCGTTTTCAAATGTTTTATTTTTGAACGTCAGTTCACATTTGTAGGTGGATCATCAGTGTTAGAGCTAAAATTAGCATGTTTAAAGTGATTTTCATGCTTCCAGGGGCTCGGGAAGTTAATTAAATACCATTTGGAGGCATTTAATGTTCGAGCAAAAACGGCTGATTTTCGACAAAAGAGATAACACCCCCCCATTACGTCATGCTTCAGAAATGTGGAAAATGGTCCGTTTTCAAATGTTTTATTTTTGAACGTCAGTTCACATTTGTAGGTGGATCATCAGTGTTAGAGCTAAAATTAGCATGTTTAAAGTGATTTTCATGCTTCCAGGGGCTCGGAAGTTAATTAAATACCATTTGGAGGCATTTAATGTTCGAGCAAAAACGGCTGATTTTCGACAAAAGAGATAACACCCCCCCATTACGTCATGCTTCAGAAATGTGGAAAATGGTCCGTTTTCAAATGTTTTATTTTTGAACGTCAGTTCACATTTGTAGGTGGATCATCAGTGTTAGAGCTAAAATTAGCATGTTTAAAGTGATTTTCATGCTTCCAGGGGCCCAAAACACAAGATTTATGGAATGGTTAAAAGTGCATGAAAATGGCCAATTTACTCACTCTGAGTTCTCAAAAAGGGTTTCTTCACCCCGGGAAGTTAATTAAATACCATTTGGAGGCATTTAATGTTCGAGCAAAAACGGCTGATTTTCGACAAAAGAGATAACACCCCCCCATTACGTCATGCTTCAGAAATGTGGAAAATGGTCCGTTTTCAAATGTTTTATTTTTGAACGTCAGTTCACATTTGTAGGTGGATCATCAGTGTTAGAGCTAAAATTAGCATGTTTAAAGTGATTTTCATGCTTCCAGGGGCTCGGGAAGTTAATTAAATACCATTTGGAGGCATTTAATGTTCGAGCAAAACGGCTGATTTTCGACAAAAGAGATAACACCCCCCCATTACGTCATGCTT